>NW_027664798.1:0-5000 GCF_963921795.1 Nannobrachium achirus | reverse complement strand
TTGCAGTGGAGTAAGAGTACACTATGTTCCTCTGAGATGTAGTAGAGTAGATGTAAAAGCACAGAAAACTGGAAATACAGACATAGTCCTCAGTCCTCCCCCCAGTAAAGAGATAGGTCTATTATTCTCTCTCTCTCTCTCTCTCTCTCTCTCTCTCTCTCTCTCTCTCCCTCTCTCTTTATTTGAGCCTTTTTCCAGGTATCAGACCCAGACTCCAACATATTAACTTCCCAAAATGCACAATTTCCTGGCTAATAGACTGTACAACCCCACAAAATGACTAATCGAATTGGAGCAAACGTGGAAAATTAATTTGCCATTATGTTCTTCCAAAACAGCTACTAGGAAGAGGCCGGCAACCTTGTGTAGTAAAAGGCGCCGCGGGGAAAGTAAACAATTAGAGATTTGGTAACTAATGAATTCCGTGATTAACGAGTGTGTCGGGAAGGTAAATCGCTACAAGGCCGACGCGGCGGCGGCGTGCAATCTGTGCATGTATGTACAGGGAGGCTCTCTCCATTCCGACATGCCGTCACTCCTACAGTGACTTCTTATTGTCGGAGTGGCGACACCTCCTGTGAGGTTAGGGTTAGGGTTAGAGATAGGGTTAGTTCTGTCGGAAAGGAGACATGTCGGAGTGGCGGGATGCATTGGTATGTACACAGGGCGCACGCACGCATCCGTGCACACACGTCAGTCTACGCCGTCACTCACACAGCCAAGGCGATTATACGAGCCTCTCTCCTTATCTGTGCGACGCGAGGCGTGCTCGCCATCTCTCTCCCCGGCGGCTTCTCTCTCCAAATCCACTTTTTCTACTTGGCGACGCGCGCGACGCCATGCCCTCTGCATTGGGTAAGTGGAATATAACTGGCAGGCGTGGCGAGGATATATAGCAGCTACTCACAGATTCACACCCGATAGCGGTACGCGATCTGGATGCTGTAGTGGTGGTAGTAGCGGGCCGCACGTGTGTGTGTTTACACGTGTAAAGAGAGTGAGGGAGCGAGAAAGAGAACCAGGCCCGGGCCGGGTACAGGGAGTGCGCGCGTGTGTGTGTGTGGCGAGAGAGCTAGAGAGATAAGGGCCAATATGGCTTGTATTACAGTAGCAGATAAAGAGAGAGAGAGAGAGAGAGAGAGAGAGAGAGAGAGAGAGAGAGAGAGAGAGAGAGAGAGAGAGAGGGAGAGGGAGAGGGAGAGGGAGAGATAGCAGAGCACTTGCGGAGGGGGAAGGGGGAGGGGAAGATACAGTGGTGGATAAAGTACTCACATAATTTACTTATGTAAAAGTATCAATACTGCAATATCAGAAATACTCCGTTACAAGTAAACGTCTCGAATTCAAAATGTACTTGAGTAAAAGTGCACGAAAGTGTTGGCATCAAAATGTACTTAAAAGTACCAAAAGTAAAACTACTTGAAAACAGCAGATCTACAAGCTTGTGAGCTTGTAGATCCGGCTATTTTCAAATAGCCAAGGTATAAAATAGGGCTAAAGTGGATTAATGTATGTTTTATTATAATATAATCATTTATACCTGCAAAGTAACTAGTCACTAAAGTATTTCAAATAATTGTCGTGGAGTAAAAGTAAGGGATCGCTGGCGGCGGCGTTGTGTGAAAAAAACTGGAAGTTTCCATTGAGCGGAGCGCGCATGAAATGGAGTGAGCAAAACCAAACAAGACCGCTTGTCAGCGGGGATAAAGGAGGATGTCAGCTCTATACGTTCTGCTTCCTTTTCAGCCAGACTCTATTATATAGCAGAGCAAATAGACTCAAGAAGTCCCATCCGGGGGGGGGGGGGGGGGGTAGGTAATGACGGACAGAGAGAGAGAGAGAGCGGGCCGCAGCAGCCGTGTAGACGTGTGACACTGTGTGTGTGTGCGTTGCGTGCGTGTGTGTGTGTGTGTGTGTGTGGGTGAGGGTGTGGGTGTGTGTGCGTGTGTCAGTGGTGGAAAAAGTACCGGTACTCACATTTTGTACTTAGGTAAAAGTATCAATACTGCACTGTAGATGTACTCCGTTACAAGTAAATGTCCAGAATTCAAAATGTACTTGAGTACAACTGTGAATGTATTGCCATCAAAATGTACTTAAAGTACCAAAAGTAAAAGTACTAAATGTTTGATGCGACGCGTTGTGAGCTTGTAGATCGGCTATTTTCAAATAGCCACGGTATACAAATAGGGCTTAAGTGGTTTATGTATGTTTTATAATATTATAATTTATATCTGCAGAGTAGCTAGTAACTAAAGTTTTCAAATAAATGTAGTGGAGTAAAAGTACAATATTTGGATCCGAGATGTAGTGGAGTAGAAGTATAAAGTATTGGAAATTGGAAGTATTCAAGTAAAGTACAAATACCTCAAAAGTGTACTTAAGTAGAATACTTAAGTAAATGTACTTAGTTACTTTACACAACTGGTGTGTGTGCGTGTATGTTTGTGTGTGTGTGTGTGTGTGTGTGTGTGTGTGTGTGTGTGTGTGTGTGTGTGTGTGTGTGTGTGTGTGTGTGTGTGTGTGTGTGGTGTGTGTGTGTGTGTGTGTGTGTGTGTGTGTGTGTGTGTGTGTGTGTGTGTGCGTGCGTGCGCGCGCGTTAAATCTCCAAACATGAAGAAACAGGGCATGGGTTTGCTGGAAGGATGTAGCGTACTTGTGACAGATGAAAGAGACAGCGAAGACAGTTTGTATGTGTGCCCGTGCACGCTTTCGTGTGTGCGTGCGTGCGTGTGTGCGTCCCATGGTGGAGTAATGACTCCCTAAGGGAGCCAGGACCCAGGGCTGTGACTCCCTCCTGACTCCCCCCTGTCAACTAAGAGGAAGGTTGGAGAGAGAGAGGGGAGAGAGAGGGGGAGAGGGGGGGGGGGGGGGCTGAAAGTGAAGACGATGGTGGCGACAGCCTTCCGCGCGACAGTAATTGGTTGGCCCGGGAGAGTGAGGTATCGAACGGACGGCAATGGACGACGCGCGCGCTTGCGTGCAATGGACGCGCCGCGTTCTTCGCGCGACGATATACTGCGAAATTGTCTGCGCACAGCGCACACCCACCTTGAGAGGTATAACAGCTAATCCGCACTGCCCGCGACGCGAGCGATGAAATCTCATTAAAATACATTTGTTTCAACGAGGACGTCCTGACCTACCGCGAGCGACAGGCGTCGCGCCGCGACGTCGTCCGGTTTTTCGCTCGCGGAGCCTCTATTTGAGCGAGGTTTTGCGGCGACGTCCATATGAGGTAAATGGCCATGTCCCTACACCCCCCCCAAACACTTTATATTATTATTTATTTATTTGATTGGTTCAGGCTATGTCGCAACGCAATGGCCGACGCTCCATATGCGGACAGTATTTCGTGGGACATCGCGTCGTGTCGCTCGCTCGCAGCGCAGTGCGGATGAGGTCTAAGGCAGTGTTTCACGAACGTTCAAATTTCACGGTCTTCCCTTAACTCTGACAGTGTACAAATGGAACCAAATGGACCCGTTAGGGTTCATTTGGTTCCATTTGTACACTGTCAGAGTTACAGACTTGTATGGGTCCATTTAGACCCCCCCTAAAGGAACCCACAGAATCCCTGGAATTCACTTTAGGGCCTTTTCCACTGGCAAAGAACCGGTTCCAGAAGCAGTGCCGGTTCAACCTTCTAGGAACCTTGGTTCGTTCTTGGGGACCGGCTTGCGTTTCCACCAGATTGAACCATGATTGAACCTGAGGACCAAGGGTTTTGTGGTTCCCGTTCGGAAACCAACTTTTATGGTTCGGAACCAACTCCGGTTCTCGGTGGAAAAGCTCACCTCTGGTTCATCCCATAGGTTGGGAGAAAGAACCAGAACCACTGGTATAAGGGGTTTCCTGAGCAATATTGCAAGGGCCCATGTGTCCAGGGCGAGTGTGTGTGCACGCGCTAGTGCGTGTGCTGTGAACGCGCACACGTGTGTGTGTGTGGGGGGGGGGGGGGGGGGGGGGGGGGGGGGGTTTGCCTAATTCGCCGTGACACCTCCAGACACATCTCGGTAAACAAGACCTCGGACCCACCCCTCCCTTACCCGGCGAGCCGGAGTGACAGCTCCAAATCACACGCGACAGCTAACTGACAGGCCGGGCGGGGGCAGGGGGAGGGGGAGGGGGGGGGGGGGAGGGATGGAAATATGAAAAATAATAAGCTGTAATATTATCCTGAGAGGAAGGGGGGAGAGAGGGAGGGGTGGGCGGAGGGGGAGAGAGCGAGTGAGTGAGAGAGAGAGAGAGAGAGAGAGAGAGAGAGAAAGAGCAGGTGATGCCAAAAAGAGGCAAATACCGGTAAGATGGTGGACAAACTGGAGAGGAGAGGAAGAGTCAAGTGTGTGTGTACGCGCCGCTCACACACTGCGCGCGCGAGAGGAGAGCGGGGGAAGAGCAAGGGAAAGAAATTCAATATATTTTTAATCTAGCGGACGTAATCAGATTATGCGTCTGCCATGAGCGACGTATTTCATAAGGAATAACCTGCTTGGAGGGGGCAGGGGTGTCACACCAAATTCTGTGCCCCTGGGTACAAAGATTCACTCACATTTTGTGCTTTAACTATTGAAAAATAGCAGATTTACAAGCGAGCTTGTAGATATGCTATTTTTGAAAAATCGTGAAAAATCTGTGCGGTGAGTCTGAATATATTTCAAATCCTTCTAATGTTTTTTGAAAAACGTATGTTTCTATATCAGTGGTGCTCAAACGTTTTCATGTGAAGGACCCCAAAATGATATGTATTTGGCCACTGACTATGGCTAAACCTAATGCTAAAGAAAAATATCAGAGCGGCGCCTCCATCTCAGTAGCGTCCTCAGTAAGAACGCATGGCTAGAATTCCCAACCCTGTAGTCTCGAATCCCAGCGTGACTTCTTTTTTTCCCCTCGTGTTTTGGCGCATGCGCATTGCAATGACAAGACCAAGGCTGATATCGGGTCTTCCCAGCTCCTGGGAGCTGGTAGTCAGACTCCTGAGCCTTGGCTAAGGCATG
>NW_027664799.1:0-28161 GCF_963921795.1 Nannobrachium achirus | reverse complement strand
CTACACCACTAAGATACCCATCTATACCTGATATATCACTAATAATAGATACACTACAACACTAAGATACCCATCTATACCTGATATATCACTAATAATAGATACACTACAACACTAAGATACCCATCTATACCTGATATATCACTAATAATAGATACACTACACCACTAAGATACCCATCTATACCTGATATATCACTAATAATAGATACACTACACCACTAAGATACCCATCTATACCTGATATATCACTAATAATAGATACACTACAACACTAAGATACCCATCTATACCTGATATATCACTAATAATAGATACACTACAACACTAAGATACCATCTATACCTGATATATCACTAATAATAGATACACTACACCACTAAGATACCCATCTATACCTGATATATCACTAATAATAGATACACTACACCACTAAGATACCCATCTATACCTGATATATCACTAATAATAGATACACTACACCACTAAGATACCCATCTATACCTGATATATCACTAATAATAGATACACTACACCACTAAGATACCCATCTATACCTGATATATCACTAATAATAGATACACTACACCACTAAGAGACCCATCTATACCTGATATATCACTAATAATAGATACACTACACCACTAAGATACCCATCTATACCTGATAAAATACTTCCAAAACTTCAAGGATGTTCACAATTACAACACCAGATGCAGCTCCACAGATCACGTCCAACCCAGAATTGGCTCAAACAAAGGGTCAAATGCGTTCTGCTATGCCGCTAAAATAACCGAAGGCCTTAAAGTAGTGTAAATCCCTACCTTCCTTTAAAACGGCACTGAAAAGCCACTTAGAGGAGGCTGCTACTGGAAACTGGTAAAAGAAAACAAAGCCTATCCTTACTGTACCTTACTGTACCTCCCCCTGTCCTTTCTATTGTAAATATATACTACACTTCTGCATATCGTCGTTGACCGGTGGAAACCTTGTATGTCCAAAACCATTTGTTTTTATAATTAAAAAAAAAAACGAACTAAACTAGTGAAAACAGCAGATCTACAAGCACATCTGTGTGCTTGTAGATCTGCTGTTTTCACTACTTTTGTGCGACGGCCTTGTCTGATGAAGCAGGGCTTTACTTCACGAAAAAACGTACAAATTTGAAACTTGGAGATACAAGGTTTCTGCCCGACAGTGACGATATACTGTGTTCTATCTGTCATTCAATGTTAAGTTAAAAAAAGGACCTCAATTGTTTTTTTGTTTTTTTTGGGGTGTATTCTTTTAATAGACCTTGTACCAGTTACCTTTTCCTATGAAAACTTCTAATAAAGTCTTCAATCAATCAATCAATCAATCAATCAATCAATCAATCAATCAATCAAACCAATTTGGGGGTCTTTCATGTGAAAATATTTGAGAAGTACTCCACACATCCATGGATCTTAGGAACACACAGCGTTGTATAGTAACTAGAACATTCGCTCAAGTACAATTTTGAGTTATTTCTTTTTTGCTTTACTGGAGTATTTGCAATTTTCAGTACTCAGAGGCAAATATTGTGCTTTTACTCCACTACACATATAAAACTTTAGTTACGTATTACTGTGTAGATTTTTACTAGTATCTAAAACATCTATCAACCACTTCAGTCCTATATGTACATCTCGGCCTTTTGAAAATTCAATTTTTCATACATTTTATACATTTGAAAACCTTTACTTGAAAACAGAGTATTTCTAAATTACAGTATTGATAATTTTGCCTAAGTAAAAAAAAAAAAAAAAAAGTAGTAATTTTTCCACCACTGGCAACATGGTCTCTTGTCTACAAGCGGTCCCTTCAGCATTTTAAATGTGATTTTGAATAAATAACAAAATACATAAATCATCTGTTTTGCCTTTTTAGGCATTGCAAACGGAAATTGCACAGGACAGATATGACAAACAGCTGAAATATACAAAGATATGTCTGACAACAGCCACCGGCAATAATCATAAATAAATGATATACTATTGCCAAAAACAGACCATACATAGTAACTCTTTTCAGATGACGTTCAAATATGGTGGAAATAGCGGATCTACAAACTCACAATGTCAGCTTGTAGATCTGCTATTTCCACCTTTTCCTTTTCTTTTTAACCCTTTAAGACCTGGGATTATTTTATACTTTAGCTGTCAAAAAATAGCAGATCTACAAGCTCACAGCGAGCTTGTAGATCTGCTATTTCTCAAATGTTGCAAAAATGTGTGCCAATCTTTGAATATTATGTATTTTTAAAGCGAACATGTGTAACTCAAATTTTGCTTCTGGTAGGGTCCCTGGAACAAAATATTCTGAGATGGGGGTCCGTGGCCAAACAAATAATTATCATGTTGGGGGGTCCTTGACATGAAAAAGTTTCAGAACCACTGATTTAGAAGAAGGATTCAGAAGATATTTTATAGAATCGGGTCAAAAACATTCAAAGATGTTCACAATCTTTAAAAAAAATAGCAGATCTTGTATATCTGCTATTTTTTAATAGTTAAATCATAAAATAAAGGTTAAATATACGAGACCTTTTCAACAGACTGATTCAAAGGATTCAGCCGAGCAACGCGACAACTGCCCGAAAAGGGAACTTACTTTTTGCCCGAAGTGTCCCAGCAGCTGCCTGGGTCCTTCCAGCGGTGAATGGAAGTTGTAAGTGGTCTCCAGCACCACGGACAGCTCCCCTTTTATCTGCTGGGATCTGCCCCATGTGACCACCCTGCCCCCCCCCCCCCCCACCCACTCCCCCCCTCCCCTGCTTCTATTTCTACCCACACTGGAAAACCCTCAGCTGTTACCTAATGCTGAGTGCGTTCAGACGGTAGCAAATGGACCCGCCATGGGTCCAGTTGCTACCATTTGTTACGCACTCAGTGTTAAAAAGTAGGGCTAGTGCTATTCTTTGTTAGATCAAGTGTTAAATAGCACTATATTGTGACAGTAATCATTGCTATAGAGTGTTTGTTCAGTAACAGTGTTAAATAGCACTATATTGTGACAGTAATCATTGCTATAGAGTGTTTGTTCAGTAACAGTGTTAAATATCTCTATATTGTGACAGTAATCATTGCTATAGAGTTTTTGTTCAGTAACAGTGTTAACTAGCTCTATATTGTGACAGTAATCATTGCTATAGAGTGTTTGTTCAGTAACAGTGTTAAATAGCTCTATATTGTGACAGTAATCATTGCTATAGAGTGTTTGTTCAGTAACAGTGTTAAATAGCACTATATTGTGACAGTAATCATTGCTATAGAGTGTTTGTTCAGTAACAGTGTTAAATAGCACTATATTGTGACAGTAATCATTGCTATAGAGTGTTTGTTCAGTAACAGTGTTAAATAGCTCTATATTGTGACAGTAATCATTGCTATAGAGTGTTTGTTCAGTAACAGTGTTAAATAGCTCTATATTGTGACAGTAATCATTGCTATAGAGTGTTTGTTCAGTAACAGTGTTAAATAGCACTATATTGTGACAGTAATCATTGCTATAGAGTGTTTGTTCAGTAACAGTGTTAAATAGCTCTATATTGTGACAGTAATCATTGCTATAGAGTGTTTGTTCAGTAACAGTGTTAAATAGCTCTATATTGTGACAGTAATCATTGCTATAGAGTGTTTGTTAGATTAAGTGTTAAATAGCTCTATATTGTGACAGTAATCATTGCTATAGAGTGTTTGTTAGATTAAGTGTTAAATATCTCTATATTGTGACAGTAATCATTGCTATAGAGTGTTTGTTCAGTAACAGTGTTAAATAGCTCTATATTGAGACAGTAATCATTGCTATAGAGTGTTTGTTCAGTAACAGTGTTAAATAGCTCTATATTGTGACAGTAATCATTGCTATAGAGTGTTTGTTCAGTAACAGTGTTAAATAGCTCTATATTGAGACAGTAATCATTGCTATAGAGTGTTTGATCAGTCTATCACTATCACAATATAGAGCTATTTAACACTGTTACTGAACAAACACTCTATAGCAATGATTACTATTAGAGCTTTACGTTTTTGTTTTGTTCTATTTGACTGATAAATCTCATAAAGTAACAACTGCAGTCTTTTTTGAATGTTAGAATTGGAGTGAACTCCTGTTTTGAAGGGGTCAAGTTGTTGTGACATTAGAGCCCTTGACCAGCGGTGTAAAGTAAATAAGTAGGCTACATTTAATCAAGTTCTGAACTAAACTAAAGAAATTGGTGTGCTTTCTTTTTTTTTTTTTTACTTCTACTCCACTACATCTCAGAAGCAAAAAAGCTGTATTACAAAACATGCATGAACAGTTCTTTCTGTCCTTTTGGTTTAATTGAGTTCAGTGCCCAGGGGGCTTCGTTTCCATTAAGAGGACTGGATAATAGAATGTAAGGGTCGGATGGATCACTGGAACCAGCAGACAAACACAATGACATGAGAACAAACTGTACTTTTGTTACATTTGCCATCTTGACCTGATACAGTAGTTGAAGAGTTCAGATGATTCCTTCAAATCATAATACAGATGCATGTCTGCAAACTGGCTGACTTGTACCAATCCAGATCTACAAAGTAACTCGTTGCGACCGTAGGTCGCACTTACTATCAAAACCTGCACAAACTGTGAGTCCGTCAGTCCGTCAGTCTGTCTGTCACACCTCACACGTCACACTCTTGCCCTGCTCATATCTCCGCAACCGTTGCCCCGATCCATGCCAAATTTTGCACACACGTTCCTTACCTGCCAAACTACAACCTCCAAGGACCCCCGGAGCTCCAGGGACCCCCAGCTCCCTGGGGGACCCCCAGATGTAAAAAATGACCAAATGTGCTAAACTGACCAAATGACCACCCCAACGGGGCTGCTCACGGGGAATTCCCGGGGACCACCCACTCCTGGTGCTCCAGAACGGATGCAAAAGTGGTGGCGCCCCCAGTGGAGGACCCCCTACACTGCAGCTCACATAAAATGCCGTAACTCCGGCTAGGAGCGACCGGGACAGCCGGGGCCGGTACCTATTCGTCCTGCTCCTACAATTTTTGCCCTAAAATCACGCAAATCGGTACACAGTATGTCTACACTCATCCCATCAACATGAATCTCTCCCATATAGCGCCACCTCCAGGCCGATTTTTAAAAACACATTTTTGGACACTGCTCCTACATATTTTGCCCTAAAATCACGAAAATCACTACACAGTATGTCTACACTCATGTCATCAACATGGATCAGGAAGATTTTGGCAAAACACATTTTTGCCCTATTTGTGGAGATAAGTGACCTACGGTCGCTTATCTCCCGATTAGGGAGCCTTACTGGTAACTTAAGCCTTTCAAATAATTGTAGTGGAGTAAAAGTATAATATTTGGATCTGAGATGTAGTGGAGCAGAAGTAAAAGTATTGGAAAGTGTACCAAGTAACATGGTAATTTACACCACTGGCTGGTCCTTTTTAGTATAATGGCTCATCTCAAGAGTGACATACTGTAACATGTGACGTGGGCCAAGTCTAAAGCCCCCTTTCCACTGCAAGATGGAACCAGAACTTTCAGGAACCTGAACCTAATTCTTTGGTTCTGGTTTTGTTTCCATTGCATACGGCCCGTTTCCAGACAAGGTTCCTGGAACCTTTTTTAGGTCCTGCTCCTGAGGTAGAACTAAACTTGAGTTCTAGGAACCTATATGGGAGGGGCCAGCAGCGCTGCTGGTCTTTTTTGGGACCTTCCCGGTTAGTTCTGGTTATATGGAACAAAAGCAGAACTTGGTCCCGGAACTTCACAGGTTCTTGAAAGTTCTTGGTTCTGGTTCTAGTTCTGGGTTGGCCCTGCAGTAGAAATGGGGATCATGCCTTGTGACTTGGGCCAAATGAATGTAGTCAAGTAGCCATCATTTGGCCTAAGTCAGGTTTATAATTGCCCAAAATAGAAAGTGGCCTAATGCTCTTATGATACATAACTGTTATTTTTATGTCAACAGTCATATATTCATATGTTATAAACTTTTCAGGTGAAAGGATTAAGAAATTAGATCAGTTATTTTCTGTTTCCTTTTTATGGCCAAACTCTGAAAACGAAGAACTAAGACTGCAAGTGACGTCTTACACTTTTTGTAAAGAATAATAATTTATATTTCCATCAAAGCAAATCATAGGAGCAGGGCCGTAGCGTGCCTAATCGGCGCTCTAGGCGAGCTCTCTCGAATGCGCCCCCCCACTCCCGCGCGCGCAAAGCGCGCGCGCGACTTTTGCGGGTTTTGCCGTGAATTTAGTCGGTTTTGGGTCGGTTTTGGGCTGGTTTGGGTCCACTCCCTCCATTTCGGCGCCCCCTCGGCGCCCCCTCTAGGCTGGCGCTCTAGGCGACCGCCTAGTCCGCCTATAGCTAAAAACGGCCCTGCATAGGTGTACCGGGACTACGCAATCCTATTCATTCATTTGCTAGGTTCTCTATCATCTATAGTTTGCTTTGAAAAAAGAAAAAGAAAAGAAAAGAAAAGAAAAGAAAAGAAACACCTCAAGAAATAAACACCAACGTTGTCACAGTGCTTTTGCTTCTTACATCATGAACTTATGGCCCATGCACTGTATGATGCCGCGCTGCATTACAACACTGCAGATCTGGAGCAGATCAGTGCAGGGCGTCCTTATAAAGTTATAATACACATAACGATGTCCTTATAATACACATAATGATGTCCTTATAATACACATAATGATGTCCTTATAATACACATAATGATGTCCTTATAATACACATAATGATGTCCTTATAATACACATAATGAGGTCTGCAGAGCGGCGGGAACGCAATGGGACACATCATTAAGACAGTCATGAGCTGTCAAAACCGTCTAGCATCCAGTGGTGTGAAGTAACTAAGTACATTTACTCAGGTACTGTGCTTAAGTGCAGTTTTAATTTTGAGTTACTTTTACTTTTGGTTTTCAGTATTTTTTCATTTTCAGTACTTTTACTTCTACTCCACTACTACATCTCAGATGCAAATTGTCCTATGTACCTTTCAGCCATTTGAAAATTGCCAATCTACATATTGTGAGCTTGTAGATCTACTATTTAGACATTTTAGACATTTGAAAACTCATGAAACGCAAAGAGTAGGCCTACTTTCTACTTTTGATACTTTAAGTACATTTTGATACCAATACTTTTGTACATTTGTAATTCCTGACTTATACTTGTTATAACAGAGACTTTCTACATTGCAGTATTGATACTTTTACTTTTATTGAGTACTTTTTCCACCGCTGTCAACATGTTACCACATCGCCTCTTCAGAGAGCACAACGGGGTCTCTCTCTAAGACCTTACTTAACACCCAGGGTGTTAATTTGTTTGTTTGTTTGTTTGTTTGTTTGTTTGTTTGTTTATTTTTCACTTACAAAAACATTTTTAAAGTTGGTTACAACATTTCAAGGAAATGTGACGGAGAAGCCGAAAAACCCTCAAGGGGCTTGAGAAATGGCATTCTCCAGGAATAAGTATACATTCAAAAGATAAAAATTACATCATGGTAGAATAAATGTATCCTTTACAGATAAAACCTTAACATTTAAACAGATAAAAAATATAAAGGAAAAAACAGAGATAGAAAATTAAACACATTTATAATCCCAACATTAAAGGGTCAAAGACACAAAATCAAACTCTAAAGAAAATAATGAATAGACCCAGCTTCATTAAGCAGACCATAAGGAAAATATTTGGTTAAGAGAAGCGATTTCAAAGCCTTCTTAAATTGATGAGATGACAAGTCCCATAAATATAATGGCAGAGAAACCCTCTGAAACCTATATTAAATTGAATTTGAGATGTACGGGCCTCTGGTGGTCTGAGGTCATTGGAGCTACGTGTTGGGTAATTATGGACCTGAGAATTACGTCCAAAAGAATTATGAAAAAATAAGGGAAGGGTTTTCCCCAATGAGCCATGAACAAATAGAGCAATCTGAAGATGATTGACTTAAAAAACACTGAGGACACCTAATCGAATAAACAAAGGCTGAGATGAATGTCTTGGATGCACACAACGTATTGTTCTAAGAGCTCGTTTCTGGAGACGGTATATAGGTTCAAGTTTGGTCTGATGAGTACTAGCCCAAACTATATTACAATAATTAATATACGGATAAATCATAGAATAATATAACATAGTGGCTACCTCAGAGTTGATCAGATGACGGGTCTTACGTAGTATACCAATACTTTTAGCCATTTTAGTGGATATAGCCATAATATGAGATTTCCAGGATAATGATTCATCAATCATAACGCCAAGAAATCGTGTAGAACACACATTGGTTATAGGGATGTTATCAATATATATTTTCGATGTTTTGTTAAAAATATTAGGTTTAAGGCCAAAACACATGAAATTTGTTTTTTTAATGTTGAGTGATAATTTGTTACACTGAAACCAAATGGACAGCTTACCAAGTTCTTCGTTTAAGACCTTTATAATGGTGTCAGGATCTTTATGGGAGTAGAGGACACTTGTATCATCTGCAAATAAAATTTTGGACAGCTTATCTGAGACATTTGAAAGGTCATTTATATATATCAAAAATAACAAAGGCCCAAGAGTTGATCCTTGGGGGACTCCGGATTGCATAGGAAGAAAAGGAGAATTGGTTCCATTGTAAGATACAAGCTGCTGTCTGTCTTTAAGATAACTATTGAACCAGAGAAGTACATTATTTTTTACTCCAATGTGAGACAGTTTTTTTTAAAAGAATATGATGATTGACCGTGTTAAATGCCTTGGATAAGTCCCAAAAAATACCTATAGTGTTTTCTTTTCTATTTCTAGCTTTGTATATTTCATTTACCAGGTGTATAAGTGCCATATAAGTTGAATGTTTTTTCCTAAACCCATACTGGTGTGTATATATAATGTTGTATTTATTAAGATGGTCAATTAATCTGTGATAAACTAGTTTTTCAAGAATCTTTGATATAGCAGGCAAAATAGAAATAGGTCTATAATGATTGAAAATGGCTGGGTCATCATCTTTGTGAATAGGGATGATCTTGGCTATTTTTAGGAGAGACAGCCGCTGGCCGCCGCGTCCACGTCCATGGACGCGACCGTGGACGCGTCCATGGACGCGGCCGCGAAAAAAACGTCCGTGGACGCGAGGCCGCGTCCACGGACGCAAACGGCCGGCCGTCCCGGCCGTGGACGCGACCGTGGACGCGGCCGTGGACGCAGACGGCCGGGGACGCGGCCGTGGACGCGGCCGTGGACGAGGCCGCGGCCGTGGACGCAAACGGCCGGCCGTGGACGCAAACGGCCGGCCGTGGACGGGTCCATGGACGAGGTCGCGAAAAAAAGGCAGCGAAAAAGAAAAAAAAAGGTGTCTATTGTATGTATTTTTTGATGGAGAATTCAAATATGACCTTCTTTTTTGCATAGGACAACTCTAACCTGCATCAATTGGTATTTTATAATTGCCAATTGTACCCTATCCATCTAAAAAACAAATTGGATGTCTATTGTATGTATTTTTTGATGGAGAATTCAAATATTACCTTCTTTTTGGGATAGGACAACTCTAACCTGCATCAATTGGTATTTTATAATTGCCAATTGTACCCTATCCATCTCAAAAACAAATTGGATGTCTATTGTATGTATTTTTTGATGGGGAATTCAAATGTTACCTTCTTTTTTAGATATGACAACTCTGACCTGCATCAATTGGTGCATCAACCTACTTACTATCTATCTATCTATCTATCTATCTATCTATCTATCTATCTATCTATCTATCTATCTATCTATCTATCTATCCATCTATCCATCTATCTATCCATCTATTTATTTATACTTCACCTTTAGTCCAGAAGAGAGTTCAGCCTCAGGAACTTGCACACATGGAACTGTGTCATGACTGTGTCATGGAGCTAAAACAGAGCCATGTTAAATACTCACAATGACTCTGATGGACCAATCAGGGTGGTGGTGGGGGGAGGGATCAACAATAGACAGAAACTGGATAATGCTTTGTTAACTGTCCCACCTAAGTCCCTGCTAGTCTGAACAAACATCACCTTCCCTCTCATAACACTACTACTACTACATTTATATAAAGCTGCTCTTGCATTTGAATTCAAGTCTGACACAAGTTAAGGTTAACTTAGGTAGTATTTCATTTTGCTGGCTTTTAGGGTCTGTGTGAGTGTGTAGGCTCACAAATTATTATAATTGTCATTAAGTGACTCTGAGATCCATCCATCCATCCATCCATCCATCCATCCATCCATCCATCCATTTATTTATACTTACCGTTTACATTTTCTATAAATATTTATTTCTATATAAAACTCAGTTGTGTGGAGTTATTGTGTGCCTTTTCTTGTTGCTAAAGAGTCCATTTGTTCACTAGACATTAAGTCAAGGTTACTATTTTGAGTTGAAGCTAAGTGTTTTATTGCTTTGTGGTTTAACATGATTTAAAAGGCAAATTCATTGTTATGGTTACTTTAGAAGACTGCTTTTGCATTCATGAGTTAAGAGAGCCAAGCTAATTCAAAGAGTTAGGTTAAAGGAACACAAAACATGACCTAACTCACAGCTGCCATTGGACAGACAGTTACAACATACTCTTATCTTTCACAGAACAGACAATTATCATTTATTTGATCTATTTGAGACTATGTAGCTGCTCTAGGGGAAATAGAGCATTATATCAGCCTATTCAATTGATAATGACCAATGGGTGCCAGTTTCTAAGTAGTTAAAGCATATTAACATAACAATATATGTGGCCTAGACATGGACATTGCCCAATCAACTCGTAATCTACAGAAATGTCCACCACATCACACAGTATAAAACCTAGTAGGCTTAGTGGATTACCCATGTTAAATCATGTCAGGTTAGTTTGGTTCAAGATTCAAGTATAATAATTTATGAGACAAAAATGTAAACAGCACAAATGTACAATCACATCTAGGCTAGAATGATAACATAAAGTCCTGACTACTCCTTGTTATTGTGGTCCTAAATACTACAATGATTAGTTTGGATGCATTGCTTCTATCATGTCCAATTAAAAATAAATACATTACATACATACAGAACTCTGCCTTCTCCTGTATTGTATTAGTGACATTCATTATAAATAGTAAAATAACAGGACAGAGCAAAAAAGGCCTCTGTTGTGTCTTTATCTGATCACATGCAATCAGACACTCACACTGCACAGCAATACTTTATTACAGGCTCGAGGCCCACAGGGTAAGAAGACCATACATTACAAAGATAATAATTAAAAAAACAACAACAGAGTACATTCACCAAGCCCCAACAGAGCTAAAAAGGCACTCATGCCAGTGGCCTCTAACGGTAGACATGTACCTGACAGAGTTTTCCCCACATTGGTTACAGATATAAGGTTTCTCTCCGGTGTGAATTTGTTGGTGTATTTTGATATGTTCCAGTCTAGGAAAGCTCTTTCCACACTGGTCACAGCAATAAGGTTTCTTTCCAGTGTGATTTTTCTGGTGTGCTTTGAGATGATGAATATCACTGAACCTTTTCTCACACTGGACACAGCAGTATATGGCTTCTCACCAGTGTGGATTTTCAGGTGTCTTTTCAGAGCCGTCTTCAGAGTGAACCTTTTCCCACATTGGTGACAGCAGTAAGGTCTCTCTCAAGTGTGAATCTTCTTGTGTTGTACGAGGCTAGATTTTACAGTGAAACGTTTGCCACAGTGTTCACAGCAGTAAGGCTTTTCTTCGGTGTGAAATCTCTGGTGTACTTTCAGAGCAGCCGTTAAACTGAACTTTTCCCCACATTGGACACAGCTGTACGGTTTCTCTCCTGTGTGAATTCGTTCATGTATTTTGAGATAAGACAATCGAGTAAAGCTTTTCCCACACTGGTCACAGCAATAGGGCTTCTCTCTAGTGTGAATTCTCTGGTGTTCTTTTAAAATCCCCTTTTGAACAAATCTTTTCCCACACTGGTCACAACAATAAGGTTTCTCTCCAGTATGTGAACGCTTATGATCTTTTAATTGTCCAGACGAGCAAAATACTTCCCACATTGTTCACAGCTGAATGGCTTCACTCCGGTATGAATTCTCTGGTCTACTTTGAGATAATAAATTGAGCTGAAGGCTTTTTCCACATTGGTCACAACAGTACTGTCTTGGTTTAACTGAGGACAGCACAGGACAGGGAGAGAAAACACACACCTGATAAGAGCCAGATTCACACATTGATCAGCATTTAAGTAACATCATCATTATTATTGTTGAGTCTGAAAAGAACAATACAATGTGATAGATCTTTACACATCTGACCCATAACATTATTAGCAATTCACATGGTTACTATAATAGGTGAGTCTTCTAGCTTTTAAAAAAAATATATGTCATTAATTCTTTCTCTTACTAAGTGGAACATCCCACTTCTTAATTGTATATTATTTGGAAAGGGTTGAGTAGCAAAATGTTTGCCATAAATTCAATGCTGAGTTGCATTTGTTTTCCTACATTTCCCCTTCAATGTATTATTACAATGTATTTACTATTTCTTACTTAGGTCTACTTAACTTTGTATTTTTACATTATTATATTGATCAACATTAACACATAGTGTGTGTTAGGTTAGGTTAGTTGCAGAGGCCTTTTTTGCAGAGGCCTTTTTTGCTCTGTCCTGTTATTTTACTATTTATAATGAATGTCACTAATACAATACAGGAGAAGGCAGATTTCTGTATATGTAATGTATTTATTTTTAATTGGACATGATAGAAGCAATGCATCCAAACTAATCATTGTAGTATTTAGGACCACAATAACAAGGAGTAGTCAGGACTTTATGTTATCATTCTAGCCTAGATGTGATTGTACATTTGTGCACATTTTTGGCTCATAAATTATTATACTTGAACCTTGAACCAAACTAACCTGACATGATTTAACATAGGTAATCCACTAAGCCTACTAGGTTTTATACTGTGTGATGTGGTGGACATTTCTGTAGATTACGAGTTGATTGGGCAATATCCATGTCTAGGCCACATATATTGTTATGTTAATATGCTTTAACTACTTAGAAACTGGCACCCATTGGTCATTATCAATTGAATAGGCTGATATAATCCCCTAGAGCAGCTACATAGTCTCAAATAGATAAAATAAATGATAATTGTCTGTTCTGTGAAAGATAAGAGTATGTTGTAACTGTCTGTCCAATGGCAGCTGTGAGTTAGGTCATGTTTTGTGTTCCTTTAACCTAACTCTTTGAATTAGCTTGGCTCTCTTAACTCATGAATGCAAAAGCAGTCTTCTAAAGTAACCATAACAATGAATTTGCCTTTTAAATCATGTTAAACCACAAAGCAATAAAACACTTAGCTTCAACTCAAAATAGTAACCTTGACTTAATGTCTAGTGAACAAATGGACTCTTTAGCAACAAGAAAGGGCACACAATAACTCCACACAACTGAGTTTTATATAGAAATAAATATTTATAGAAAATGTAAACAGTAAGTATAAATAAATAGATGGATGGATGGATGGATGGATGGATAGATCTCAGAGTCACTTAATGACAATTATAATAATTTGTGAGCCTACACACTCACACAGACCCTAAAAGCCAGCGAAATGAAATACTACCTAAGTTAACCTTAACTTGTGTCAGACTTGAATTCAAATGCAAGAGCAGCTTTATATAAATGTAGTAGTAGTAGTGTTATGAGAGGGAAGGTGATGTTTGTTCAGACTAGCAGGGACTTAGGTGGGACAGTTAACAAAGCATTATCCAGTTTCTGTCTATTGTTGATCCATCCCCCCACCACCACCCTGATTGGTCCATCAGAGTCATTGTGAGTATTTAACATAGCTCTGTTTTAGCTCCATGACACAGTCATGACACAGTTCCATGTGTGCAAGTTCCTGAGGCTGAACTCTCTTCTGGACTAAAGGTGAAGTATAGATAGATAGATAGATAGATAGATAGATAGATAGATAGATAGATAGATAGACAGATAGATAGATAGATAGATAGTAAGTAGGTTGATGCACCAATTGATTTAGGTTAGAGTTGTCATATCTAAAAAAGAAGGTAACATTTGAATTCCCCATCAAAAAATACATACAATAGACATCCAATTTGTTTTTGAGATGGATAGGGTACAATTGGCAATTATAAAATACCAATTGATGCAGGTTAGAGTTGTCCTATCCCAAAAAGAAATTAATATTTGAATTCTCCATCAAAAAATACATACAATAGACATCCAATTTGTTTTTTAGATGGATGGGGTACAATTGGCAATTATAAAATACCAATTGATGCAGGTTAGAGTTGTCCTATGCAAAAAAGAAGGTCATATTTGAAATCTCCATCAAAAAATACATACAATAGCCACCTTTTTTTTTCTTTTTCGCTGCCTTTTTTTCGCGGCCTCGTCCATGGACCCGTCCACGGCCGGCCGTTTGCGTCCACGGCCGGCCGTTTGCGTCCACGGCCGGCCGTTTGCGTCCACGGCCGCGGCCTCGTCCACGGCCGCGTCCACGGCCGCGTCCCCGGCCGTCTGCGTCCACGGCCGCGTCCACGGCCGGGACGGCCGGCCGTTTGCGTCCGTGGACGCGGCCTCGCGTCCACGGACGTTTTTTTCGCGGCCGCGTCCATGGACGCGTCCACGGCCGCGTCCATGGACGTGGACGCGGCGGCCAACGGCTCTTGCTGGTTTTTAGTTCAGAAGGAACTATTCCCTGCTCCAGTGAAAGATTGAAAATATGAGTTAGAGGATGTACGATATACTCATGAATAGTTTTCAGTAATTTAGAGTCAATATTGTCACAACCTGGAGAAGAATCTTTCAGACCCATTCATGTCTTCCGAACCTCATCTTCTGAAACAGCTGGGAAATTCATATTATCAAGTATAGGAGAATTCATAAACTGAAGGGGATTGTGGTTGCTAGGTGGAATCTTGGAGGCCAACGTAGGACCAACTTCTGAAAAAAATGTATTAAAATGATTGGCAATTTCTTGAGGTTCAGAAATAAGCCCCCCATCGGCCTTGAAATCTTTAGGTAATTTCTTACATTTTTTATTTTTGTTGAGAATACAATTAATTGTTCTCCAAAGGAGAGTCATGTTATTTTTATGTTTAGAAAGTTCTTCATTATAGTAATGTTTTTTAGCTCCTCTAATAATGTGGTTCAATTTGTTTCTATAATTCTTTAATTTAGCATGATTAAATGGTGTTGGACTAAGTAGAAATCTTTTGTACAGTCTATGTTTAGTATTTACGGATTTCATGATGGCTGAAGTTATCCATGGTTTGGTTGGGTTATGATGAGGTTTGGAAGACTCATAGGCTTGAGAGATACATTTTAAAAACAAAGTATAAGATTCTTGTGGGTCTACAGAATGAAGGATATCTGTCCAAGGATACTTGTTGATCACTGATTTAAATTTAGCTGTGTTTGCTACATTGAATGTTCTCTTATATTTGGGAACTAGAGTCGAAGTAGACTCAATATGTTCCTTGAATAGTAGGACCCCTGATTTACTGTCTACACCCAACACATTTGTAAAGATATTATCTATCAGTGTGGCAGAAGTCTCTGTCACTCTGGTTGGAACTGAAATCATAGGATGGAAAAAATATGAGTACATTATATCAATAAATTCCTTAATTAGATTATTATTCATGTAGTTTGTAATGTTAATATTTAGATCACCCATTAAATAACATTTCTTCCCTTCTTTAGAAATAATGTCAAGAACCTTTGCTAAATCACAAACACTGTGGCTTAGAAATTTAACTTGGAGAGCGCACAAACGGACCCGCGCGGGTCCTTTTGTGCACTCTCAGAGATAAATTAACAATATATTTTTACAGTGTAGCCAGTGGTTTGTAACAGTTCCCAGATGTAGGTCATAAACACATCGCAGCAGGTATTGAGGACACAGCGTGTGGACACGGCGTCTCACCTTTTTGTCCAGTTATGTGGTTGAACGTGACAACGCGCTGACACCGTTTGCACCTTCACCTCATACTGTGCGATAGTTTTTTTCGTAACATAATGTCTACCGTAAATATCATATAGAGGGGCTTGGAGCGCAAAGGCCGTAAGTAACATTTTTGGAATTTTACAAGGCTAACATTAAAGGACCACTTCACCTCTGGGACAACCAGATCATATTTTATTGTTGTGTGGGACACGATCAACACAATCCTGAGTTATTTTTTGTGTTCAATCTGTGTTTTTAGATATTTTAGTATTTCAGCATGCTACAAAGCATCATATGATACTTTGTAACATGATATTGCATCATCTGATGCATCATATGATGCAAAATGCATCATATGATGCTTTGTAGCATGCTGAAATATTAAAATTACTTATGTCCCGATATCATCAATATTAACACATCGGGTGCCCACGTGGTGTCTACGCGTCAATCTCTTTGATCTTTACGAGTGCCCAACGACGCGTTTGACGCGTTGTACAGTAAACTATACTGTACTGTAGCTACTGCACTTGGCTACCGCGGTGATGAAACAACTCCATTTCCCAACATGCAGCGCGCAATTACGTCACCCGGACGTGCTGTGTGGCTCGTTGACTTCCTGTTTACCGGCTGCACAAAAGTGCTGTTTTCTCCGGATTCCCTTCCTTTTTTCATTTTTTTCTCAAAACGGCAGCCTCTTCTACATGCCGTAACACAAACACTGTGGCTTAGAAATGATAAAAAACGGTCCTGACTGAAAGAAAAGATTTTCGCGAAATAAACAGGACATATTCGGATTACATTTACTCAGATTACTTTTCTCGCCAGTACTCTCGCCGGTAGGTAAAATGACGCGTTGCCATGGGCACCAGCAAATTAGACGTCAGAGATCACGTGGGCATCCGATGTGTTAAGGGCATATCTGGGAATGCCCATATTTGGTAATGCCCATATATGGGCATGTTCTGCCAATCTCAACAGGCACTGTTGAGATTGGGTAACTGGTCCGATATACATCACTGGCCAGATAGCTAAGAATTGGCACGACCTCGCCCTTTGAGGTCGCATGTCGCCCTGAGTCGTCTAAATAGTTTTAAAAACTATTTAAAGTAGTGAAAATAGCAGATGTGCAAGCACAGTGCTTGTACATCTGCTATTTTCACTACTTTTGTGTGACACTTTTGTATGATGAAGCAGGGCTTTACTTTACCAAACAACATGCATTTGAAACTTGTATTTATTGGCTATACCAGGTTTCTGCCAGACAGTGACTCTATACCATTTCTTTGAAAACCTCCATTTTCCGTGCCATAAATAATGAACAGAGTGTACAGTAGGCCTACTACCGAGTCGTAGCCGCCCAACCAAAGGGCAGCGTTTCAAAGCCACAGGGTCTTTTCCACATGTTAGAGTCCATTGACTCACACTCACAATGTGTGCACTGGTGTGTTGTAAAGACTGGCTGGTGTCCACATGTCCCCCCCCCCCCCCCCCCCCCCCAGCCACTGTTGCCACTTGCCAGATTCCGCAAGAGAAATAAGCCAGGAGGTCTATGAAGCCCAAAAGAAACGACTTGCAGTATTATGCCACGTGCGCACTTTAAACCAACACACATTGGCCATCTGTAGATAGACGATCTACTTGTGAGCTTGTAGATCTGCTATTTTCAAAAAATAGAACATCTTAAAAAAAAAAAAAAAAGGAAAACGATTGGATTAGTAGGCTATGACAAATATTAATTATTTGGGGGGTCCTTATCATTAAAATGTTTGACAACCAAAACAACCCTACCAACATTTACAGTACAAGCGACTATACAGAAAAATAAATAAATAAATAAAATAAGCCCAAAGTCGCTTATAATAAGCAAACATGGCAACGCTGCCCCCAGCCCACGGGGCATGTTCCCTTTCTGAGGAACCTGGAACACAGCTGTCACTGGTGGGAGAAATACTCTGAGTTTAATACCTACTGTAACCACATGAACCCTAGTGTCCTTATACCCTAAATACTCAGAGTTTAATAACTATAAGAACACATAGTGTCCTTATACCCTAAATACTCTGAGTTTAATACCTATAAGAACACATAGTGTCCTTATACCCTAAATACTCTGAGTTTAATACCTATAAGAACACATAGTGTCCTTATACCCTAAATACTCTCAGTTTAATACCTATAAGAACATATAGTGTCCTTATGTCCTAAATACTCTCAGTTTAATACCTATAAGAACACATAGTGTCCTTATACCCTAAATACTCTGAGTTTAATACCTATAAGAACACATAGTGTCCTTATACCCTAAATACTCTGAGTTTAATACCTATAAGAACACATAGTGTCCTTATACCCTAAATACTCTGAGTTTAATACCTATAAGAACACATAGTGTCCTTATACCCTAAATACTCTGAGTTTAATACCTATAAGAACACATAGTGTCCTTATATCCTAAATACTCTGAGTTTAATACCTATATAGTAGGGGTGTAACGATATAGTAACTGTATCGAAATATCGTTTTTAACTTAAAAAATCGAAGTATATCGAAATGAAAACAGCTAAAATCAAATCGTATTGTTTTATTTTGTATCGTATCGAATCGGCAGTGCAAAGAATCGAGTGTATCGATACTACCTACTTATGCATTGTATTTTTAAGAAGAAAACATTAAAAGGAGGGGTTTAATTACTTTTCCATTCCATATAGCTCTAGTCTATCGATAAATGTGTGTAATCTCTGTGTTCATGTCAAGGTGCAGGTTTGTCAATATACAATGTCCATGTATTTGGCAGATAATCACTGTGTTTACTTATTTATATCCATAATAATACATGTTTCCCTTAAAAACCTGCACTATCCACACCTTTCACACAGATTTAATGGCTTTGCTAAATAGTTACTATATCGATTTTAAATCATTAAATCGAATCGTATCGTTTCACCATGAATGAACCAATATCGTCCATGTATCGTATCGTCAACCATGTATCGTGATATGTATCGAATCGCTATTAAAATGTATCGTTACACCCCTACTATATAGTGTCCTTATATCCTAAATACTCTGAGTTTAATACCTAAGCACATGAACCCTAGTGTCCTTATATCCTAAATACTCTGAGTTTATTACCTGAGTGTAAAACAGGTCTCAGTTATACACCCGTAAGGCAGTGGTTCTCAACCTTTTCAGACCGCGACCACCCAAAAGAATCATATTTGAACTGGGGCGCTCCCACTCTGACAAGCACTTGGAATTGTAGGCATTACATTTTGTTTGACTCTGTACCAATAAATACATATTGTGAAAATAGTCAAAGCTCACAAATGGCCAATTGCCTCTTTCTTCAATTATTTGACTGCCATAAAAGTTGCCAGATTGTGTGAGAGAAATAAGCAACGAGGTCTATGATTCAAACAAAATCAAGCGAAGCGACTTATAGGCCACATGTACACTCACTTTATACCTGTACATTGGCTATTCTCACTGTTTAAAAGAAAATACGAATACTAAAGGAAGGGTTTTGGGACACACAGTGTGCACCTGACAGGTGGCAGTGACAGATGTGTATGGACGTGGTCACGGACCACAGATGTGTATGGACGTGGTCACGGACCACAGATGTGTATGGACGTGGTCACGGACCACAGATGTGTATGGACGTGGTCACGGACCACATATGTGTATGGACGTGGTCACAGACCACATATGTGTATGGACGTGGTCACAGACCACATATGTGTATGGACGTGGTCACAGACCACATATGTGTATGGACGTGGTCACAGACCACAGATGTGTATGGACGTGGTCACAGACCACATATGTGTATGGACGTGGTCACAGACCACAGATGTGTATGGACGTGGTCACAGACCACAGATGTGTATGGACGTGGTCACAGACCACAGATGTGTATGGACGTGGTCACAGACCACAGATGTGTATGGACGTGGTCACAGACCACAGATGTGTATGGACGTGGTCACAGACCACAGATGTGTATGGACGTGGTCACAGACCACAGATGTGTATGGACGTGGTCACAGACCACATATGTGTATGGACGTGGTCACAGACCACAGATGTGTATGGACGTGGTCACAGACCACAGATGTGTATGGACGTGGTCACAGACCACAGATGTGTATGGACGTGGTCACAGACCACAGATGTGTATGGACGTGGTCACAGACCACAGATGTGTATGGACGTGGTCACGGACCACAGATGTGTATGGACGTGGTCACAGACCACAGATGTGTATGGACGTGGTCACAGACCACAGATGTGTATGGACGTGGTCACAGACCACAGATGTGTATGGACGTGGTCACAGACCACAGATGTGTATGGACGTGGTCACGGACCACAGATGTGTATGGACGTGGTCACAGACCACAGATGTGTATGGACGTGGTCACAGACCACAGATGTGTATGGACGTGGTCACAGACCACAGATGTGTATGGACGTGGTCACAGACCACAGATGTGTATGGACGTGGTCACGGACCACAGATGTGTATGGACGTGGTCACAGACCACAGATGTGTATGGACGTGGTCACAGACCACAGATGTGTATGGACGTGGTCACGGACACTCGCCTGATAATAAGCTATATGGATTTTGGCAGTTTGCAAAGCTTATAGGTCACGCTTTAAATAACCCACGTCTGGTCACACACACACACACACACACACACACACACACACACACACACACACACACACACACACACACACACACACACACACACACACACACAATATAATGCATGGGAGCATCTTATCCTATAGCTGTCTGTGCTGATGAATGGCTATAGTATTAGGGACATCCTGCCTATAGAACCTCTCCTACAGTGATTTATATACCTCGCCACGTGCCCGAAAATAGGCGATCGACAAGCTCGCGGCGCGTCCCACTCCCACAGCTTGTCGATCGGCTATTTCCAGGAAGCTTGGGCGTCATCAATTGCGGCGGTGTCTTGGCTGAAAGACTGTCGGTGAAGGGGGTTTGGTCTCATGAATGAAACACCCACCCATTCTGGGAGAGGAATGATTTCTGAATGGAACGATACGGAATTGATTTAATACATGTCAAATTCTGGGCCCTGGGTACAAGGATTCACTGCGGGCCCCCCATGAATGGGGGAGGGGGTTTAACCCATTTAGACTGGAAGTGGGAACGCATTATTTTGTGCTTTAACTATTGAACCCAAAAATAGCAGATCACGGCGAGCTTGTAGATCTGCTATTTTTGAAAAATCGTAAAAATGTGTGCAAGTCTTTGAATATTTCAAGTTTCTTTTTGAAAAACCCGTTTCTATGTCAGTGGTGCTCAAGCCTTTTCATGTGAAGGACGCCCAAAATGATATGTATTTGGCCACTGACCCCCCCATCTCAAAATATTTAGTTCCAGGGACCCCCCAGAAGCAAGATTTGAGTTATAAATGTTCGCTCTATCGTTCTATCCGTCTGTCATTCAATGTTATATGAGATACTTAAGTGGTTTCCCGTGTAAATAAGCCAAGTGCTTTCTAGGATCTCCTTTTAGTTGACCTTGTACCAGTGAACTGTACCGTCATGAAACTGTACCTTTTCTATGCAAACTTCTAATAAAGTCTTCAATCAATCAATCAATCTCTTTCCCACAAATACACATACGTAACTGTAGGCCTACTTCAACTTAATGTACGTAAAAAAAATACGACTCTCTCTCCCTCTCTCTCTTGCGTTTTTCTCTGATGAAGCATAACCACTATAACAAAGACAATTTTGCACATTTCTACTCCTTAGCTTGAAGAAAAGGGAAAAGCCTTTTTGCGCTTTTCTTTTTTTGTGTGACAAATACAGTATATAATTTCATCCACTGTCTTACACCTGTGATCATGTGATGTAACAAAGACGTTGATTCTGACTATTACAGTGTTTGTTTGTTTATTGACTGTAAATTAAATAAAAACAAAATCATGATATTAAAAATAAAAATAAAACAAAAGCAAACGAAAAGCAAAACAAAATCAAACATTTTGCTTTGGTCAACTCAAAGACAACAGAACGGACATACAGGTTATGAAATAAAGTTTAAATTACTTCAGGAATTATTAATAAGCATACACTCTCTGTGCATATCAGCTTGTGTCTTTTCACAATGGTCTCTTTGCACACAAGCCACATTGGGAATTAAGTACGTTTACTTAAGTTACATTTTGATGTAGCTTTAATTTACCAGAGTATTTCCAATTTCCTATACTTCTACTGCACTACAGTACATCTCCGAGCAAAACACTGTACTTTTACTCGTCCGGTTTTGAACCCCGTTTCCTGTGCAAGAGCTGAAATGTTTCACCATTGAGCTAATAGAGCCTGCCTGCCTGCTCAGGGGATACATTGAATCCTGAGCATCAGGTTAAATGAGTCATGACCTTTGACATGATCTACACGTCTCAATAGAAGAGCAGGAAGACAAAATACATCCAGCCAGATTTTGAACGTTATATTGTGTACTGCACTGGTAGATATACCAATAGAGATTGGACAAAAGTAGACTTTATTCATTAAAAACAAAGAATTGCCCCTTCAAGTTAATCACATTTGTCCAGCACTAAATGTCACCAACATGCCAGTCACCAACAATGACCCAAAACAAGTTGTTTTGTAAGTCGTTGTATTGGTAGGTTAGAGTCAAGTATTTTCCTGGAAATCAGGGTTTAGACCAATTCATATCGGGGACTGCTAGGGATGGGTATCGTTCACCTTTGAATCGATACGATACCTTTTTCGATACCTGAGAATCGATACGATACCCTTTTCGCTTTTTATTTGGTGATGATGATGATCACACAGTGTGGCGGAGCGGAGAGTATAGACGTTGGATAATCATCATAATAATAAACATTATAGGCTATTGTCGGCTATTTTCCACAGTAACGAGTTTAGCCTACTAAAGCAGTCATTAAACTCTCAGTAGACCAACTGTTACAGATGCGACCGGCCAGGGGTGCGTTCCAGAGTATCGAAACGAGGTATCGTTCGTTTTTACGTGAACCAATACCCGATAGTATCGACGTCATGCAATCGATACCATTAAAAGTATCGCAGACGATACCCATCCCTAGGGACTGCCCATAAGTCCAAAGGTTCATTAGTCCGAATTTAGTTAGGGTTACTGAGGTTAGGGTTAGAGTTAGGCATAGTATTCTTAACAAATTCGGCACGGCACCTTCATATCATTTGTATGTCCCCCGGCCACCATTCTGCCAGTTGTTTAAATACATTCCTTCCCCAGCATTCTGTCTTTACACAAAGCACTTCAACATGTGGAATGAAATGGCATTCAAGGACAAGTTAGAGCCACTACACGCATACTAACAACCACATATTGCACATCACCGGTTCTCAATGTTGTGTCCAGGGACCGCCTGGGGACTGTACAAAAGGAACCAAATGGACCCTTACAGGTCTGTAACATTACAGGTCTCAAACTCAGGAGTGTACAAGTGGAACCAAATAGTTGATTCACATTTCATGACACTTTAATTTGGCTCAGTCCACATAAACAAGAGTATAAATTAATACTAAGACAAGAAAAGAAAATAGCACATATACAAGCTCGTAGATCTGCTATAAAAAAAAAAAAAAAAAAAACACAGTGTACGTACAGTATGTAACTAAATGGACCCATAAGATTCCTTGAAATTCACAGGTTTGAGAACCACTGTGCTACACTAAATGGAATTAGGATCATTAGAATCATTGGCATCACCTGTGAAGAAAGTAAGGAAGGGGTCCAATCAATTTGCAATATGGCTGCTGTGCATAGAGACCATTGATATTTACAACAGGGTAGACACAGTGATGGTTAAAGGACCTACACCATGAATTTTCACTTTTTCTATTTTAAAACCTTTTTT
Organism: Nannobrachium achirus; assembly: GCF_963921795.1. Taxonomy (NCBI): domain Eukaryota; kingdom Metazoa; phylum Chordata; class Actinopteri; order Myctophiformes; family Myctophidae; genus Nannobrachium; species Nannobrachium achirus. The sequence goes on along the minus strand of NW_027664799.1, from coordinate 4,224 downwards.
TGGGGTCCCACTGGCACCTTCTATCCTCACAAAGTCCTGACCGTTGTGTCTTTCTCTGGTTTTGGGCAGACAGAGATGAAAAGCTTTCCACGGGTTCTCAGAACAGTGCTGTTCTGAGAGTTGACGAGAGTGACGTCACTCTCGTTCCCCCCCCCCCCCGCCCTTCAGGTAAAAACCAGAGCTACTCTTCTAAACCCAGCCCCTCATTTGTTTCTAATTTGCTTAGCCTCCACTTCCATCTGCAGCTGGCTTACTGTTCTGGGGCTGCTCACTCAGTGCTCTCACTCACTTTTATTCTATGAACATTTTTGCTATGAACATGTCCAAGGAGAAGTCTTAACGTTCCTGGATTGCACTATAAATGTGACGTTATAGACTGCGAGGACCCAAGCTTCGTCCCTTCTAACAAGGAAACAAAAGACCTATTTTTAATGATCCGAGGCCTTCTGAAGCCTGGGCCTAAATTTTCCGCGGTGGCCGGGTGGGAGCTCGCGGTGGCCGGGTGGGAGCTCGCCGCGGAGCTCGCCGCGGTGGCCGGGTGGGAGCGAGCCGCGGTGGCCGAATCCACCGCGATTTCTTAACCAAGTAGCTGCTTGTCGCGGCCGGGACCGCCGCAGCTCCGACCCGGTGGACAGAGCGGCGGCCCCGGTCGCGACAAGCAGCTCCGACCCGGTGGACAGCGGCGGTCCCGGCCGCGACAAGCAGCTCCGACCCGGTGGACAGAGCGGCGGTCCTGGACGCGACAAGCAGCTCAAGCAGACTGTCCCGGTCCTCCCTTCACTCTCCCCGGCTATAGAGAGCTTAATCACTGTCCCCGGCTAGAAAGAGCTCCACACCCCGCCTCTCCTCTCTCTATCCACGGCTACACGCCGCCTCTTCTATCGCTGTCCCCGGCTATAGAGAGCTGGCCACCCCGCCTCTCCCTTCACCCTTCTCCGGAGGGTGGAAAAACCCCACTAGATGCGCCACTGAGCAAACAAAGGCCGTTTTGTATTGCAGCTGCAGGGCCTAATAATAGCACAGCTATAAGAAACAAGAGGAATGGTCAGGGTGTGTGTTGGGGGTTAAGACCTGTCTAAGACTCAATTTTGAGCATATATTTATACAAAAAATATAGTTTTAAAAGCATGGTGTAGGCCCTTTAAAGAAGGATAAATCCTTCATAAGGTTTATGCTATTTCCAGACTGCCCGGTATAGCTTTAATCCTTGTCTAGTAAAATACATGACACACTAATGTACAATACTGCAAAGAAAATAAGTGCAACACATGAAATGGCTTCACAGTAAAATCCTTTAACTCAGAGCAGTGCAATTCTGATTTAGTTTTGTCAGTCTTTTGAATTAAATGCCATTTAGTCAATTTGAAATGTTTTAGCTTTCGTTGACGAACTAACTACATTGTAGTGAATTAAAACTTCAGTTGAGTTAGTCGACTAAACTGTGACAGGTTTGTAATGCGTCGTTTTAGATAACTCAATCATGCATTCTCCACCAAAATATTAACTTTTTAGGAAAAAAAAAGTTTATTTTAGAACATTTCAATGAAATGAAATTCGGAATGCCTCGTCTTCTTAGTTCTTCCCCACTAGTGCCTCCCTAACGTTTCTTGTCTCATTTTAATTTGTTTTGTTTTGACAAAATTTTCAATATATTCAGGGGTTGACACTAAGGTCTCAGAGGCACAGGTCATGTTCTACTTTCCCTCAGGTCTTGGCCACTTGCATTGCGTGAGTTTGAATTATAACTGCAGCTGCGCGCCCTCATGCATGTCTTCAGCATAATGTGAGCTTGTAGTACCGGTAGATTCGCTGTTTTGTTCGCTCACGTAGCAGCTAGCCAACCACCGCACGACAACGCACGTTCATTCCTTCAGTTCAGTGTGTGGAGTTAGAGGGACTGAGGGAGGGACTGAGGGAGAGAGACTCGAGAGTAGGGATGGGACGATATGAAAATGTCATATCACGATTATTGTGACAAAATAAATCGGGAATTACAATATTATCACGATAAAATTTTCCAAAAAAATAGCAGATCTACAAGCTCTTGGCAACTGTTAGTGTCAATCCCTGTTATATTAGTCACAGTTTAGATTTTGTTTCCATCGGGGAAAATAATTTAGTCATAGTTTTAGTGGAAGGAATTAACACTGTTCTCAGAGTTAGTTTAATAGTTTTACTGTTGATGAGCCCTCAGCACAGCTGTGGTATCATCCTTATAGCGTACAGTAGATACAGTATCTATTTACACCATGTTCTCTTTATGTTCATATACTGTACATACAACACATTTATTATTCAACACAAACATATATTTATATATATGTTACTGTACATGGTACATTTTTACAGTGTCTGTGTGTGTGTGTGTGTGTGTGTGTGTGTGTGTGTGTGTGTGTGTGTGTGCGTGCGTGCGTGCGTGCGTGCGTGCGTGCGTGCGTGCGTGTTAGGTTTAGGAAGTCAGGGTTGGAAGTTATGCCTGTATTTATACTCGATTTCGCACTTGTGTCGGGCACCAAACTTCTACTTAATAGCCAATCTACAAGCTCAATATGGGTTACGCTGTGATGCTTTGTGAGCATGTAGATTGGCTATTTTCATTGTCCTAAAAAGTTGATATCCTTGAAAGTATTGTAAAACAAAGGTGTGTGTGTGTGTGTGTGTGTGTGTGTGTGTGTGTGTGTGTGTGTGTGTGTGTGTGTGTGTCTCCCTCTAGAGGACTTGTTCGGTAGTGGAAGCAGAGATGTCCAGTAGTCTCCATGCAGCGTTGGGGTTCAGCTCCTCCTGGTCACGACACAACGCCCACACGTACATCATCCTCAACACCTTCTCCTGGACGCATGGATGCACGCACACGCGCACGCACACGCACACGCACACACACACACACACACACACTTTAACACTTTGATAGCCGTATGGAGATACCCATATTAAAACCGTTTTATACCGGACATCTGAGCAAGGACATCACAGCCGCGCCGTCTTTTACCGTACTGGGTCATTAAAAACGAAATAAATGATTTTTATCCGAAAATCTGCGATCGTCTAACCTTCCCTAGTCACCGCTCGTCCATCGATAGCGCATGGCTCCTCTGACATGAAGCAGAAGTGACGTCAGGTCCATTCCCTGTAATAGCTTCCCAGCAGCCGTCCATTTTCTGTTTAGACGTTAGTGCTCGCATTGCTGGAGTGCTGGGGGCTAAGCTAGCGAAAATGATCATATCTACTCTAGACTAGAGTCATACTTGGGGATCGCGGAATGGTTATGGGGGATGAAGACTACGTCATATAGCGTTGAAGGTCTTGTAAAATGAATGCGGTTCAGATCATAATATAATAATAGAAATTTCACGGCTAATCTACCAACAAGCCATTCTATTTCGGCTGGCGAAGTGTTAACCATTTATTTATGTCCACATAACATACTAGCCTGGCGGGCCATCCCTCATACTGCGGGACATACATACTCATTCCTCCTTCCCACAGTATGAGGTCTGGACTTCAGCAGATTGGCACCGAGTATGAGAAGTTGGCCCGATCATTTTCTGATCTGGGCCAATCAGTGACTGCGTTTCAACTGCTGTCCACACAACAAGTGAAAAGCTTCCCCTGATTGGTCCATGTGTAGATGGTGACGTAGATGCTTGCTGCAGCATTTTCAAAACAACATGGCTGCCCTCGATGCAACAAGTGTAACAGTTAACACTGAAACAATAAAACAAGCAATAAGTGAAGTTATTTCAGAGTTGGAATCAATTACAACAATTAAAGAGGAACAGGAGTATGCGCTAGCGGAGTTCATCGGCCGAAAAGACGTGTTTGTTTGCCGTTCTTCCGACTGGCTGGGAGATGTTTTGCTGCGCTGATTGGTTAGAGGAGTCTGTCTGTCAAGGCAAGTACTCCCGCCCACTTTTTAAGCTGCCTATAGCCCAAAGTCCAGACTTATATTGTGGGAAGGAACAAGTGAGTGAATGCACAGTATGAGGCTGGCTGGCCAGGCTAGAAACATACAGGGACACAAATACTATTGGTGCAGCAAGAATACATTCACAAAATCGTGATACAATGGGCATGTCACTCAGTAACCCTTTATGGGTAACAGCGTCTATGCTAAATGTGGCGGCTGCCAATTATGGCAGACACAGCACAATACTTTGCTGGCATTTCTGCCTCCTTTTTGGCTATCCCAAGTTGTTGAAACATCATCCAATCTGGTTATCATTA
>NW_027664800.1:0-1000 GCF_963921795.1 Nannobrachium achirus | reverse complement strand
TGAGAGACTTTCTTCTCTTTTTCTAGATGCTCTCTTTTCTTCTCTCTACCTCTCAATCTTTTACATTTAGCCTGAAACTGCAATTAAACAGTAAATATAGATAAATTAAGTAATAGTTTTATGAACCAACATCCTAGTTGCCTTGATGGTCTACAATACATACATCATTAGACTCTTTATACCACAAAAACGTTGAGACCTGAAACTGTAACTGCTTATCGGTTAGTATTTGGGGCCTCGCCGCGCGCAATGAGGGCCTGTCTCACTCCTTTTCCCAGGCTGAATTTATAGAGGACCAGCTTATGGTCATTCAGGGCTAGCTCTCTAAGTGCCACCCCCCCCCCCCCCCCCCCCCCCCGCACACACACACACACACACACACACTCACACACACACACACACACACACACACACCGCACACACATACACACCTGTGCGTCCGGCTAAGTGCACCGGGAGCACACTCACACATTGGTTTGTGCACTCAGTGCTACTGTATACATCCAAACCACACCCTAAATTTCACATATTTTCACATTGTGCACAGACAGAGGCGGTCATGCATATCACTCATCACATTATGAAAAAGACAACATTACCCAGCAATCATCATTGCTGGGCCCCAGTATGACCAAACTGGCTGCCCTTTCTAATCTATAGCTATGCGGGTGGTAGGCCTGGCAGACCTCCTCAGGATTCCAAGTTCAAGGAGACAATTTAGAGTAGACATTATATTTTTACCATCTTTTCTCCCCAATTTAGTTGTTATGCCTGCCCTGAATTCCTCCTCACACACATTTCTGTGTTGTCACTGCTGTTGTATCCTACTGACAGTCGAGGACGTAGAGCCTTCGTCCTACTCCTCCCGCCCACCACTCCCTGCTGACAGTGAATGTATTGCACATTGTAAAGCACCTTAGATAAAGGTGCCGTACTGCACCATTTACCATTATTCATGAGGGTTTATTTGTCACTCACTCGTGCAAGTACAAGCAACTGA
>NW_027664801.1:0-22500 GCF_963921795.1 Nannobrachium achirus | reverse complement strand
GGAAGAGAAGAAAGGCAGACAAAAGAGAAAGGGAAGAGGAGCGACGGGGCAGAGGTATGGTCGGCAGGGGGGTCACAAGGGGTAGGAAAGTGGGACTGAGTTACTGGGGCCCAAGGTGGAGGGGGCCCCGCCCTAGTAACTTTAGCTATTGAAAAATAGCAGATATACAAGCTCACAGCGCGGCACCGAGTGCCGCGCTGCGAGCTTGTAGATCTGCTATTTTTGAAAAGTCGTGAAAATGTGCGCAAATCTTTGAATATATATGGTTTTTTTTAAGTGACCATTTGTAACTCAAATTTTGCTTCTGGGGGGTCCCTGGAACTAAATATTTTGAGATGGGGGGTCCTTCACATGAAAATGTTTGAGCATCACTGACATGGAAACATAGGTTTCTTGGCACACATTTTCACGATTTTTCAAAAATAGCAGATCTACAAGCTCGCAGCGCGGCACTCGGTGCCGCGCTGTGAGCTTGTATATCTGCTATTTTTCAGTAGTTAACATTCATGGGGGGCCCGCAGTGAATCCTTGTACCCAGGGCCCAGAATTTGGTGTGACGCCCCTGATAGTACAGAAAACGGAGACGGAGGAGAAGAGACGGCCATGAATCTTTTCTATGTGGTCATCAATACCCACAATGCACTAGGCCAGGAGAGTGCGCTTAGAGAGATAGGGAGCCTAGACATCTACTTTATGGCGGTCATTTGTACTAAAACCCAAAAACGCTAAAAGGGCTATTCTCTCTCGTTCTGTGTGCGCGCGGCCGCGCGCGTGTGTGTGTGTGTGTGCGTGTGCGTGTGTGTGTGCGTGTGTGTGTGTGTGTGTGTGAGAGAGAGATTGTGTATTTGTATGCGTCAATGCTGGGGGGAACAACTTCTAAGAGAGAGAGAGAGAGAGAGAGAGAGAGATAGAGAGAGAGAGAAGAAAGAGACAAGACTGAGGTACCAGTGGAAGTTACTGCTACTAATAATAATGCAAATAAGAATCAGCTTAATCACAGAATGCACGTCTCAGTTACGGCCAACTAATGCTTTTGGTGCTACAAACTAAGCACTTTCAAGGCCTCTGTCAAGGATGTTTATGTCCTGTGGGGAAGAGGAGAGGGAGAGAGAGAGAGAGAGAGAGAGAGAGAGAGAGAGAGAGAGAGAGAGAGAGAGAGAGAGAGAGAGAGAGAGAGAGAGAGAGAGAGAGAGAGAGAGAGAGAGAGAGGGAGAGGAAGGGAGGGCAAGAGGAAGAATGATAAGCCTTCAGCTCAGCTACACCCTCTTCTGATTTCCCCTGATAAGGTAGGGTAAAGAGGGCACCGAATGGCTTGTGTGTGTGTGTGTGTGTGTGTGTGTGTGTGTGTGTGTGTGTGTGTGTGTGTGTGTGTGTGTGTGTGTGTGTGTGTGTGTGTGTGTGTGTGTGTGTGTGCGTGAGCGAGGTGTGTGAGTGAGTGAGGTGTGTGCGTGAGTGCACGGGTGAACGTGTGCGCATGCTGTATGTGCGGTCTTGTGTAAACCTGCTGGTTGTGTTGTGTTCTCAGGGAAGACGCGATGTGAGCGATACAGAGAGAGACGGATGAGAGGGGGAGGGTTTTACTGTATGCTGCTCCGTAAAGACATTCAATTCTACTGCCAATTATGCCAATTTGAATATTAATTTGAACTTGGCAAGAGACTACAGAGACCACAGAGACTACAGAGAGACAGATAGACAGAGAGAGAAAGAGACAAGAAACGGCAAAAAAAGAAAAAATAAGTAAATCGTCGCTGTCGGGCAGAAACCTCGTATCTCCAAGTTTCAAATTTGTACATGAAATTTGTTCGTGAAGTAATAGCCCTGCTTCATCAACAAGCCCGTCGCACAAAAGTAGTGAAAACAGCAGGTCTACAAGCACACAACGCCTCACGGTGCGAGGCGTTGTGCGCTTGTAAATCGTCTGTTTTCACTAGTTTAAATAATTTTTAAAATGATAAGTGTAAAACCAACGGTTTGGTCATACAAGGTTTCCACCCGACAACGGCGAAATGCATGAAGGAAAGGAATGGCATCGGAAAACAACAAGCCAACAGTTTGATGTGCCCTCTAACTGGGCGTGAAGGACACGTTTGTTTTTCTGACAAGAAGAAACACCCGGGGAACGGGAGGAAAAAGGGAGGTGTGAATGAACGAGGGAGCTGGAGGAGAAAAGAGAGAGGGAAGGAGGGAGGGAGAGAGATACGCAGGAACAGAGATGGAATGGGAGAATAAAGAAAGAGCCACACTAACAGTAGCTAGCTACAAGTAGCTTAGCTACATAGCTTAACTACATTTCTAAGTAGCGTAACAGAAACTAGCTACATTCCTCTGGGGATAGTTTGTAGTGTAGTTGAACTATATTTAATCAAGAGTAACCAGTAATGTAGCTTACTACATTTTCCAAGAAGCTGGGCCATCACGGTCGGGATGAATAAATAAATTAATAGAACAGTCATTACGATAGTGTCCCCAATAGTGAGGGGGTATACATTCAATTTAAAGCTAGACAGAAGGTTTCCAGTTTCCATCTGTTTTATAATAAACTTTTTTTTTTTGCCATCATTTTTTGCCTGCATGCCCATTTGTTTGGTGGAAAAAAGAAAAAAGAAAAAGTAGTGTTGATGTAGCTAGCTATTTTTGTCCTGTAGCTTGTAGTGTAAATTGCTACATTTCTCTGGGGATAGCTTGTAGTGTAGTTGAGCTATATTTAATCAAGATTAACTAGTAGTGTAGCTCACTATATTTTCCAAGTAGCTTGCCCATCACTAATGGCTTGTAGGATACTGGTGTTGCAGTTCAGAGCACTGTCTGCAAAGTGGAAGTGTTTGAGGTCTGTGACCAGGTGGTGCTAGTTGATGCTCGTTAATGCATCAAAGAAGGCAATTCAAGGGGTGTTGCAATACTTATTTCAAATAAGGTGGTATTTCAGCCCACTACTCAAATTGTTGATAAAGAGGGACGATACGTCCTGGTAAAGGGGACCCTTGATTCCAAGGAAGTGACACTACTTAATGTTTATTGGCCGCCAGGCCCAGATAAGCTACTAATTAAGAAGATATTTGGGTTGATTACTACTGAGGTCTCAGGCATACTTATTGTAGCAGGAGATTGGAATATTCAGTTAACGGTTCGAGATTCCTCAAATCCACAAAAGAAATTAAACTCAGAATCACTGTATGTCAAAAAGCTACTTAATGAGACAGGAATGTTTGACGTGTGGAGGGACCTTAACCCAACAGGAAAACAATTCAGTTTTTTTTCACATCCCCACCGTGTCCACAGTAGGCTTGATTATTATTTTATGCTTAATACGGAGAGGCATAGGATTATAGACTGTAAAATAGGGGTTAAAGATGTGTCTGACCACGCAGGAGTATACCTGAGACTTCATTTGGATGTTCGTCCTAAAAACACAGTTTGGAGGCTTAATACAAGTCTCCTAAACGACCCACAATGTCAAGAATATGTTACGAAGGAAATAAGTGACTATCTAGAATTTAATAATACAGAGGAAATAACTCCAAGTGTTTTATGGGATGCAGGAAAAGCTGTGTGGAGGGGAAAGTTAATAATGTGGTCAACTAAACAGAAAAAATTACAACGACAGAGAATTACCGAATTAACAAATAAATTGGAAAGTTTAGAACAACAACATGTGAACTCAAATAACCACCAATTAACAGAACAAATAAACACAACAAAACGAAAACTAAACGAAATACTTGACAAAAAGGTGGAAGTCAAACTGAAATATATTAAACAAAGATATTATGAAAATGGGCCTAGAGCCAAAAAAATGTTGGCATGGAAACTACGGAAACAACAGAATGAAAGATCAATCTTTAAAATTAGGGACCCTGATACTAATAACTTTAGTTACACCACTGAAGAAATACATCAATCCTTTGAAAAATACTATACAAAGCTATACACCCAACCTGAAGCAGCAGAACCAGCACTTGTACAAAACTTTTTGGATTCCCTGGACTTGCCATCAATAGGAGAATCACAAAACAAACTTTTAACAAAAGACATTACAACAACAGAGATTGAGGAAGCTATATCGAACTTGAAAACAAATAAAATGTCTGGAGATGATGGCTTTCCGGCCGAATGGTATAAAAAGTTCAGTGAACCACTGACACCTTTACTAAAAGAATGTTTTAACCACGTTCTCCAGGGCGGAGAGACACCTGTTTCTTGGAGACAAGCTATAATATCGGTGATCCCGAAACCAGGCAAGGACAGAAAGGAATGTAGCTCCTATAGACCTATCTCTGTCTTGAATATAGACTATAGACTATTCGCCTCAGTAATGGCAAGACGACTAGAAGACATCCTTCCAACTATAATTGATCCGTGCCAATGTGGTTTCATAAAAAATAGACAGACACAGGACAATATCAGACGTGCTCTGTTCTTATTAGACAAGATGAGCAAAAGCAATGAAAAGTCATTAGCAATTAGCCTTGACGCGGAAAAAGCCTTTGATGCCTGTCGTTGGGAATTCTTATACCTGGTATTGCAACGCCTTGGCTTTGACGAAAAGATTATAACATGTTTTAAGACACTATACTATCAGCCAACTGCCCGAATTAAAGTAAACGGCAGCTTATCCGGTGTAGTCAAGCTGGAGAGAGGTTGCCGCCAAGGTTGTAATTTAAGCCCCGCCCTATTTGCGCTATTCATAGAAGCCCTTGCGCAATCAATAAGGGAAGATACATCCATATCAGGAATTTCACTTTATGGCAGAGAACATAAGATATGCCTGTTCGCGGATGACGTATTGGTGACACTCTCTGACCCAGAGACTAGTTTGCCAAGACTCATGTCACGTCTTGAAACATATGGTACATACTCCGGGTACAAACTAAATATAGACAAAACACAAGTCCTCTCTTTTAACTACTCACCACACAAGAGCGTGCGTAAGAAATACGACTTTAAATGGAATATGGAAGTTATCAAATATTTGGGGATTAATATACCTAAAAATCTGTCTAATATTTACCAAGAAAATTATGACTCAATCACAAAAGATATACAAGCTGACTTGGATAGATGGGTTCCATTGGTATTAGGTTTGTGTGACAGAGTAGAAACCATAAAAATGAATGTCTTGCCAAGGTTGCTATTCTTGTTTCAATCTTTACCTATAGACATACCAAAGAAACAATTTGATAATTGGAACCGTATGATCTCCAGGTTTATTTGGAGGGGTTGTAAACCTAGGGTACGTTTCAAAACACTACAACTACCGAAAGATGAGGGGGGCTTATCTCTACCCTGCTTGGAAGGCTACTATAAGGCGGCTCAATTGAGATATCTAGTCTGCTGGTGTAATGACGAATACGAGGCCAGGTGGAAGGATATAGAATTAGATCAACTGGATGTCCCACTTCAAGCCGTTTTGGCTGATAAAACCCTCATGAAAATGCATGCAAAAGAACTAGGCGATTGGACAAAGGTCCCCCTAAACATCTGGTTTAAGGAATGTAAAAGGCAAAACATAGAAAGAGAGTTAAGGCTTTTGAAGTGGGTGGCATACGATAGAGACTTCGCACCAGCACAGCTAGATTATAAATTCAAACAGTGGATCCGGTACGGTATTACAACATACAGCTCGATCTCATCTACTAAAGGTATGAAAGATTTTCAATATCTAATTGATAAACACAACTTAGGAAAACAAGATCGTTACAGATATTTTCAAATGAGACATCATTACGACAAAAATATAAAAACTGAGAAGGTTGAATCAGATCTCATCAATATTCTCATTGATGCCTACAAGGGCAACACCACCAAAAAGTTAATATCAAGAATTTACTCGAGTATACAGACGGCAGGGAATCACTCCACCCTTTATGTCAAAACTAAGTGGGAAAAAGAGGCAGGTATAACTTTGGAGGAGGACGATTGGTTGAATATATGTAATGTAATGTCCACCACCTCTAGCTCTGGCATTTGGAGAGAGTTTTCATGGAAAAATATGATTAGATTCTTTATTACTCCAAGAAGAAAATATGTACAGAATGGTACTCCGGAATCTGGGGTCTGTTGGAGGAAATGTAATAATACAATGGCTGACCACCTCCACGTATTCTGGGATTGCCCAATAATCCTAACATACTGGCAAGAGATCATATCCGATATCAACACAATAATGGGATTTGAGACGGAATGTAACTTCACCAACATTTACTTGTGTAATATACCAACCGATCTCAGCACAGCAGACAAATACCTCCTCAAAATATTATTGGTAGCCGGTAAGAAGGCAATAACCCGAAAATGGTTAGACAAAGAACCACCAAAAAGGGAAGAGTGGACAGCCATTGTACGAAGCATTTATGAAATGGAAAAACTTACTTTTTCTGTAAGGCTGTGCTTGGAGAAGTTTTATAAATACTGGCTTAAATGGATACTTTACATGAAAATGGATATTCTGGATATTCTGTGAGACAATCTGTGTACCTGAGTGTGTTATATTTCTACCCCTGTCATGTTTTTAGTTTATTCCCTTGTACATCTCATATCTACCCAACTTTTTTGTTTTATTTTACTATTCCACCGTTGTATCTGGAGACCTGTCCAGCATGTTGCTGGGACGGGGAATGTGACGTTGGAAAGTCTGTTAACAGGCACACCAGATCTGTAGTTTCTGGAGGATCAAAATGAGGACTTTATAACGGACTGAAGTTGTGATGGAATAAGACCTCTCACACATGGACTGTATGAACCGTAACATAACGAGTGTTTAAAAATTGTTGCATTGTAATTTTTTATTTTCTGTATCACTGCTGCCCAAGTTGACCTGTTTACTATATACAAAAATAAAAAAAACAAAGTTTAAAAAAAAAAAAAAAGAAGGCAATTCACCCTTTGTCAAGTCCCGCCCGTTGTCCCGCCCCTCTTCGCACCCATTGGTTGCTGTGTCTTGGTGGGACAAAAGTCCTTTCTCTCTCCATCCACTACCATTGAAAATCAGTTGCTCCTTATTGTTATTTTGTGTTTTCAATTCTCATTTTAAACTTGGTTTCAGTAAAAAAAAGGAGCCTCTCAGGTGCAGTATAGTGACTGGGCATGTTTTTAAATGTTTTTATTTCTCCAAAAATGATGTCGAAGCCAAGTAGTTGGCCATCACTAGTGTGATGTAGCTAGGCTACACAAGACTATTATTGTAATCTGATTGTCTGGTACATTCCGGTATTGTGATCTACAACAAGACAGATGAACTGCTTGGGGAGAAGTCACTCAGTCTCAGGGCATAAAAATGAGAGGCAGCATTGATAATGTCAGCCAGGGGGATAGAGATGGGAACGGAGAGAGAGATGGAGAGATAGAACGAGTAAAAAGACAGAAAAAGACAGATAAAGAGAGAGTACTCGGTGACTACTGTACAGTATGGGTGCACACATTATACATGCATTGCACATTGTTGTGTGCATCTGTTTGTGTGCGCACACTAACCGCATGAGTGCACATACATGAGTGTTTGCCTACTGCATGTGTTGTGCATGCATATCAGTGCATTCATATACACTTGTGCATACTTCGTCACTGTCTGGCCAAAACCTCTTAACTAAATTGTTTTGATTTGTTGGCATAAATCGGGGCTATTGAACACCCTTTACATCTGAGTGTTGGTTAAAATAATATTGAACCAATGGAAAGTAGTAAAAAGTGCTTGGGACAAAACCTCCTAAACTCCACACTTTCTGCCAAACCAGCTAACTCCACCCGATTGGCCCTCTCTTGTTTTCATAAATATGTGCTATTGAACACCCTTTACGTCTGTGTGTTGGTTAAAATAATATTGAACCAATGAAAAGTAGTAAAAAGCCCTTCGGTCAAAACCTCCTAACTCCACTTGAGCTCATTTTCCAGAAAATGAACATTTTGGAGTTAAGAGGTTTCGGCCCGACAGCAGAGATATGAATGAGTGTGTGCAGGTCCATTTGGTTCCATTTGTACACGGTCAGAGTTACCCATTCAAAACGGGTACACATTATTGTGTATCATTATTTTATGCTTTAACTATTGAAGAATAGCAGATATACAAGCTTGTAGATCTGCTATTTTTGAAAAATTGTGAAAATTAGAATTTCGACCCGATTCTATAAGTGTCTTTTGAATCCTTCTAAGGTTTTTTGAAAAACCTATGTTTCTATGTCAGCAATCTGGCCAGCCATCGTCAAAAGAAAAGGTCCTTTTCACTTGAACTGGAGCTCAGTTAGTCTGTTCTTGAGAGACTAACTATGTCAGTGGTTCTCAAGTATTTTCATGTAAAGGACCCCCAAACTGATATTTATTTGGCCACGGACCCCCATCTCAAAATATTTAGTTTCAGGGACCACCCAGAAGCAAAATTTGAGTTACAAACTTTCGCTTTGAAAATACATATTATTCAAAGATTTGCACAAAATATTTTCACGACTTTTTCAAAAATAGCAGATCTACAAGCTCGCAGCGCGGCACTCGGTGCCGCGCTGTGAGCTTGTATATCTGCTATTTTTCACTGGTTAAAGCATTCAATAATTCTAGGCCCTAAATGGGTTAAGGGGGAGAGAGAGAGAGAGAGAGAGAGAGAGAGAGAGAGACTCACAGGTCCGTGGTGTGCTCTGGGATGTGCGCAGGGAGGCGGGTGAGCTTGAGGTTGGAGCAGTCCACGATGGTCCCCTCACAGCGGCACTTCTCTGGACACACCAGGTCCTGGAAGCACTCCCCACTCAGACGACTGCGGTAGTCCTCCTGACCTGAGGAGCAGAGGAGAGAGAGGGAGGGAGGGAGAGAGAGGGAGAGATCGTATGAGGGAATGGAGTACGGTATGGGATGAATAAACGGACCCAGGAGATGGAGAAGAGATAGCGAGTGACGGAGGGAAGGATGGTGAGGGGGGGAAAAAGGTAGAGCAGAGAGATGGATAGAAAGAGAGAGAGAGATGAGGGGGGGGGGGCATAGAGAGAGAAAGACAAGGAATAACACAGACAGAATGACAGACAGGCACAGGGGCGTCAATTGGGTATGGCAGGGGTATGCAGCTGCCATACCATGGGTCCAGGGGGGAAAATAAAAGTTACTTTTAAATATAAATCCATGCATGTCTCTTTGTCTATCTGTTCTGGTTATTATGTTGTTAAATTACAGTAAAATAACTACAAATTCTAAATTTAAGAAAATGGTCACTTTAACAAGGTATTATAATTATATTCTCCCCATCTTGATAAAATTCCCAGGTTCCGCAGGTCAGCTGCACAGGTGCAATGCATTATTGTTAATTGTGGCACGTTTACTAGCATGCCAAGTTTAGCTGCACTTGAACAACCGTTCCAGGCTGCCATATCCAGCCCAAGGAACTGTAGGGAAAAAATTAAATGTACTTGGCTAAGGTATGGCAACAGATAGAGGAACAGGTGAAATTACATTTAGACGGACACATTTAAGAGAAACCAAAGAGAAATCATCAGATGTTTCAAGAACACATACGGTAATATATAATATCCTGCAGATATCTTTTCACTATTTTCCATGTCACCACTTCATCATTTGAACACGTTTACTGCATTATACCAAAGACAAATAAAATATCATTCTATCTGCTACACTTGGGAATTGAAAATACATTTGTAGGCAAAACAACACACACACAGATGTAGCCGTTACATTTTACTTCCTCCATTTCCAACCATTAGATGCATTAACCATTTGCGCTCGACAACACCTCAGAAAGACAGAGTAGAGTGCAACCGTCAGGTTGCTGGTTCAAAAACATTTAAAAACTTGAAATGGGGCAATCTGCACAATGAGTACTTTTACTTTTGGTACATTTTGATACCAATACTTTTGTACATTCACATTTTACTTGTAAGGGTGCACAGTGCACACACACCAAAGTACCTATGAGAGCGGAATCCCCAATCCGCCAATGCATTTCAATGAGAAGGGAGCGTTTATTGCAGAAATCCTCTACTGGCATGAAACCGCACCAGTCTCATTGAAATGCATTGGCAGGAATGGGGAATCCACTCTCATAGGTATTTTGGTGTGTGTGCACACCCTAACAGAGTATTTCTATATTGACACTTTTACTTAAAGGAGTAGTTCACCACTTTTCAACCTGTCTTCATATAATAGGTCCTGCTACACCATCAACATGTGGAACGCCCTTCCACAAGCCCTAAAGGAGAGCAAATCCCTAGCCTCCTTCAAAATTGGTATGAAAAGTCACCTTCAGACAGCTGCTACCCGTGACTTGTAAATAGACTCCATCGTCTTGTGACATCATCATTTTCCCCCAAAAAAATTTAATCAATATTTTTGAAAAAAATATTTCGATTTTTATTATCGCGAGAACAATGGCTTCCACTTTAAAATTGCAACTTTTCAGGAATAGAAAGCCTGCAGTTTCTATAAGCTGGATTGGCAATCGATGATGTCACAAGACGATGGGTTTCTGACCTGCCCACAGCCCTCCTCTGAGAAAAAAAAAAAAAAGCTATTTTTGAGTGAGGACCAATTATATGAACATAGGTTGAAAAGTGGTGGAGTGCCCCTTTAAAGGGGGTGTTCAGTCAAATAAAGATGATAACAAGGGTATTCCCAGTTTGTCATACAACAGAGTAATGTATTATTAACCAACAGACAAAATTTGAATGATGAAAAAATCTTATTTTTTGAAAAAGTATGTTTCAAAAATGTGTGAAATCCAATACATATTTTTCTGGCCTTTCTGCCAAGGGCTGTAGGGGCGTGGCCCATGTACAGCATGAAGCCACGCCCACTCATGGAAGTATCTGCTTCCGTTTTCAGGGGTGTTAAAAAAGTACTTTTACTCAAAAAAGTAACCAAGTACATTTACTCAAGTACTCTAATTAAGTATAATTTTGAGGTACTTTGACTTGAGTAGGCTATATATTTTTTTTCCAAATTAAAAAAAAAGAAAAGAAAAAAGCTCACAATGTGTCAAGCTTGTAGATCTGCTATTTTCAAAATATTTGATGCATTTGAAAACTTTTGCAGTAGTAGTGATACTTTTACTCAAGTAAAATATCACTCCAGTGTTTCGTGTCGTCGTCACAGGACGTGCAGACAGCAGACACACGCACGCACACGCACGCGCATGCGCACACAGACAGACACACACACACACACACACACACACACACACACACACACACACACACACACACAGATCTAGCTACTGTGTAGAAAGAGGGACGTGGCTAATGCTAGCAGGCTAGCAGCAGCTAAACTCCGTGGAGGCGCATGGATTAATGCACTCATGCGCGCGCGCGCGCGTGCGTGTGTTTGTGTGGGTGTGTGGGGTGTGTGTGTGTGTGTGTGTGTGTGTGTGTGTGTGTGTGTGTGTGGGGGGGGGGGGGAGCACTGCAGCAGCAGCAACAACAGTGGACGTTACAGCAACAGTGTGGACGCTAGCGTTAGCGACCAGGCTAGCTGGAAGAAGGGAGGAATTTGCCTAGTAACTGATCTCATAGTAGCCTATCAAATGTAATTAATTAATAGCTATCACCGTGATGCGCAGATTGCGCACCACGGTGACAAGCATTAAAATATGACACCCCAGTTATGATTAAAAAACGTAAAGCAGTCTTATATCACAATGCTGCAATATAAAGTTCCAATTTTTTTAACAGTGTTTCAGAAATTAATATTCTACATATAAAATGTGTCTATAAAGAAATAGCTTAATTCCCTGAACTGGGCCTTTAAGCACTTTTTCCACCACTGCAAACCACCCACCCACATCATCTTACACGCGTGCTCCGCTGAGATGTGTGCGGTAGACAGTGTTGGGAAAGTTCACTTTAAAAACGAACTAGTTCAAGTTCAAGTTCAGAACTTCAAAAATGAACTAGTTCATTTTTAGTTCATAATTCCCCATTATGAACTAAAGTTCGTGGTTCCCCAAAATGAACTACATAGTTCTTTTTTAGTTCTTTTTTTAACCATATTTTTTTTATACTTTTGGCTATTCAAAAAAAGGAAAAAAAATATATATAAAGGTCTATATATATATAAATGTTTAGACGTTGCTGCATGCTATTATTTGTCAAAATTATTGACTCAGCCCATATAGAACCACACACAGCAATAATTTCATCCAACTTAACATTGAGGTGCCCACAATATTTATGTGCCCACTGCCTAGTTCCCAGTCTTCCTGCACCCTTATTGTGAAGGGCTGAATGTAATAACCATGTTATTGTCTCATTGTGTGAAATATCATAATATTCAAAACAAATATTTGACTCCAATTGATTCCCCACACAGTATTGACTTGATATAGCAATAAAAAAATATATATATTACACAGCAGTTGTGGGAAAACTAAGACATTGTTCAAAAAACACAATTCCGATTTTGGTCATTTTGGAAATAGGGCAAAACATATATTTTTCTTCAATCTACTGTCTTGACACTCTAACCAAAATTGTTCTATAAACCATAATCTACAAATTGGAAGTGAAAGAAACTTTAACACACATTTGAAATGAAAACAAAAAATTACATGTACAAGGAACCCCACTAGAAAAAAAAAAAATTACATGTACAAGGAACCCCACTAGAAGGCAGACGTTTCTAAACCGTGCACAGCATGTTTCCGCGTTGGTTAAAATAGCTGATCTACAAGCTCACGTTGTCTCGTGGATGCGACGCGTTGTGAGCTTGCAGATCAGCTATTTTCGCCGTGCAACACACATAGGACAAAGTATAGTCAGTCAGGCTTGCGAGACGAGGAGGAGATTCACAGTGCAGACAGCAGAGTGCAGACAGCACCGCATATCGGAACGTTCACGAGATGCAGTAGGCACTGCTGCGTGCTGCTGCGTGCAGTGCCTACTATTGGAGCATGTGAATGAAAAGAGAGACGAGAGGAGCAGAGGACAGACGACCGCGGAGGCGCGGACCGCCGCATGAACGGCCGACGAACGCCGACGAACGTCGTTCACGGGCGTCAGAATGACCGCGTTCGACAATATCGTTCATCAAGCGAAAACAATTACGTTCAGTTCACGTTCGCCCAAAATATGAACGTGTTCATGAACGATCGTTCTTTGAACGCGTTCGGGTACAACACTGGCGGTAGATAGACTTATTTATAGCAGGATGTTGTGGTTCAGCAACTTTGTGCGAGAGGTCGTATCTGTTGTTTGGAGATTCATCTAAACTCCTATTATTTATGGCTGCCGTGGAGAAGGCTCTGCTTCACGTCATGCAGCAGCCACACACACAGCTCATGGTTATCGTCTTGCCCTCTCTCCATCTCTCCATCTCCCCCCCTCTCTCTCTCTCTCTGTCTCTCCTTCCTTCCCTTATTTGTCTATCTGGGCAGCGTCCCCTTTCTATTTCCTATTCTCTTCGCGTTTGTCTCTGTTGTCTACTCTCTCTGTCTGTCTGTCTGTCTGTCTGTCTGTCTGTCTGTCTGTCTGTTCTCTCTCTCTCTCTCTCTCTCTCTCTCTCTCTCTCTCTCTCTCTCTCTCTCTCTCTCTCTCACACCAAAATGCGTGGCGGTCAGGCACGTGCACACATAGACATCAAAGGGGGCTTGAGCCCCTGCCCTTTTATCTGTGTGTAAAAAGTGCCCTCTCCAGACCATGAATGTAGTTTTTACTATGGTGAAAGAAACGCAAATGCCCTCTTTCCATGCCATACCTGAAGGCAGCATTCAAGAATTGCCTTGAATGATTGGCAATGCCTTTCCAAACTCTCCCTCTCTGCCCTCTCTATGTAGAAATCCATGCTGTACACCACATCTCCAGTATTGACTTGATTATGTTCTTGACTTGTTTAGTTCATTGTGGTATCAAACACTGAAAATAGCAGACCTCCAAGCTCACAAGCTTGGAGGTCTGCTATTTTCAATATTTTCACCAAAAGGCCCTTTTAGAAATGTCAGCCCCTGCCTCTCTAAAATTCTCTGCACGTCCCTGGTTGCAGAGACTCTATACTTCCTTTATCTTTCTATCTCTCCCTCTCTCTACCATTCTGTCTGAAGGCAGTCCAGACTGATAAAAGTAAGTATATGGTCATCGTTAAGCAGTCAGGCCACCTGCTGAGTGTCCGATATCCGTAACCCGCCTGGATTTGGACCCTGTGTGTGTATGTACGTGCGTGTGTGTGTGTGCGTGCGTGCGTGTGTTGCATTGCATTGCTGTTTGCTCAGTGGCGGAGCTGTGTCAAATACAAGGCGGCGAGAACGGACAAGTGCGTGGGAGGAGAGCGGGTCGATGCAAAGTCAGGCTTGAGAGAGGGGAAGATATGGCTGGAAGGAAGAGAGGAGGAGCCGACAGAGAGATAGTAACAAGGGAAATGAGGAAGGAAAGAAGTCATTTTATTATCATTTTTAATACACATTAAGGAGACAGGAAAGACTGACATTTTCCCAGGATATGAATTGAACAGCTGTGACTCAGACATATTGGACTCTCTTCTCGAGTGTGTGTGGGGGGGGGGGGCAGAAAGGGGGAGGAGTTTCCACTGACAGGTAGAAGATGGGGTCAGCCATGCCGGTCACTAAAGCTCTGCCATGCTATTGGACTCTTTGAAGGAGGAGGAGGTGGGTGGCAGTCATATAAGCTCTACACTCCGGCTATGCACTGGTTTCAAACTGAAGACACAGCAGTGCTACTGCTAATGCGAACGCCACCGACGCATCCTGTATAGCTGGGCCGCGTTTCAGCCCAAATCTTCACAGCCATTTTCAAATAAAGAATATATTGTCACTGTCTGGCCAAAACCTCTTAACTCCATTTTTGAGGTTTTTGATATTTTTGGGCATAAATCAGGGATATTGAACACCCTTTACATCTGAGTGTTGGTTAAAATAATATTGAACCAATGGAAAGTAGTAAAAAGTGCTTGGGACAAAACCTCCTAAACTCCACACTTTCTGCCAAACCAGCTAACTCCACCCGATTGGCCCTCTCTTTTTTTCATAAATGTGCTATTGAACACCCTTTACGTCTGTGTGTTGGTTAAAATAATATTGAACCAATGAAAAGTAGTAAAAAGCCCTTCGATCAAAACCTCATAACTCCTCTCGAGCTCATTTTCCCGAAAATGAACATTTCGGCCGACAGATATAGCAGAGATATATACTGTATATTATATACAGCATACATACATACATACATGCATGCAATACACAGACAGACAGACAGACAGACAGACAGACAGACAGACAGACAGACAGACAGACAGACAGACAGACAAACCTCATAATCATTTTGCACCCATGCTATAAGCTGCTGATCACCTTTTATGACCGTCATGTATGTAGGATTTCAGTCATTGTTATTTATGTGTCGGGGAATGAGAACTTAGTTATGCTGTTTCCCAATTGAAAAAACAAAAAACAAAAAGAAAAACAGGGTACCTGGAACCATTAGAATGACCTCAAGTGTAGAGGAACAAATAAACATCTTGTCAGTAGAGTAGCAAACTAAATATTCCTTGCTGAGTTTGAGATAATGCTTTTATGGTTTTCATTGTCAGGCTCACTCATTTCAAACACAAAGACCATGCTCTACACTCTAGATAAATGAACATATTTCAGCTCAGTTCAACTTTCCAGTTCAGTTCGACAGTTAATGGTTGATCATGTTTAACAGTAGAACAGCTGTGTACATAATAGCATCTATTTGACCACCCACTGGTCTGTACTCCTTGGCCTGTGATTGGCTGGCGTAATGCAGGCGTAACCTAGCGGGTTCCTTTGCGTGCTGACGGCTGGGAGAGGCAGGTAGGTTGGGCGCGTGCTGGGCGGTCCCTGGCGCTTGACGGAACCATGTGATGTCACAACAGGCGGGGCCACATGGTTAGATCAAGCACAAGAGACAGCGGCACTGACCAGTCAGAGTGCAGGTCCACACAGGAAGAAGGCGGGGCAACAGAGAGCCGCACCAATCAGAGGCGGGGTCCATACAGAAGAGGGGGGACAATGAAACAACTGCACCAACAGAAGGCGGGTCCACACAGGAGGAAGGCAGGTGTAGAGAGTTGCCCATATATAGAAACAGGAAGTCCACAGAGGACGGAAGAATGCAATGAGAGGGAGGGGCCAAAGCAGAGGGTGTGTCCAAACAGCTGTGGGAGTCCCTTCCATTTAATAACACACAATATTTGCAACTCCCAAATTGAGTACATACAGTACGCTGAACCACAAATACAGTATGTATTAACACAGTGTTTCTCAAACTTTTTTTTCTCTTTAATAACTATTTTAATTGTATTCAAATGTGTGTCTTATGCGTGTCCTAAAGCTCTAATATATTGTGTAAACAAAGCACTTTGAATTGTGTTGATGTTGAAATGTGCTACACAAATAAAACTTGGATTGCCCAGGAGAGACGCTGTAGAACAGTGGTTCTCAACCTTTTCAGGCCGCGACCCCCAAAATAATCATATTCTAATTTGGGACCCCCCCACCCTGACGAGCACTAAGAGTTGAGGTGTTACATTTCGTATAACACGCTTCTAATTTCTGCCTTTAATATTTGACTATTTGGCCAATGTTTAATTTGTCATTTTAGAAGTATTAAAAAGTCTTAAAATTGTCACTTTAGAAATGTGCAGATACCCACTATACACTTAAACTTTATGTTGGTTTGTTTACTGTTGAGTGCGAAAACAATGTTTCACATTAAGCTATAATCATCTGGGGGTCCCAACCCACAGGTTGAGAACCACTGCTGTAGGAAACAAGGGACATACAGAGGACTGTTTCTAAGGTTCTCAGGCCATGTCCTCCTACCTGTGCATCTGAACTTCTTTCCTTTGACCTGGCTGATGCGCTTGTTGGCGAGCCGCCGCGGGTGGCTGCAGCGCGCGCCGCTGGTCTCTATAGGGTTGTCGAACAGGTAGTCGGCCAGCCACTTCAGGTGACAGTCACACATGAAGGGGTTCTGGGCAAGGTGGCTGCACGGCAGGGAGAGAGGAGGGAAGGGAAGGGAAGGGGAAAGAGAGAGACAGTCTTGATAATCAGAGGTGGAAAAAGTACTCACATTTTGTACTTAAAGATGGGGGGTCACGAAACGAAGTTTAACATTACGCTACAGTAGGCTAGGTCACGTGGTCTTTCTCCAAACATTCTGAAAAGGGGGCGGGACCGTATCAGTTAATAGTGAATGTATACTTTGTCCGTCGTACGGTGTCGCGCACAACCTCACGCTAACGAGCTTGTAGCACCACAAGCACGGCTATTTTCGAGAGCTATGCGTGCATGCGCGCTCGCGCACACACACACACACACACACACACGCGCACACACCCACACACACACACACACACACACACACACACACACAGTCTATGAGAGCTGCGGGAACGCACATGCCGAATCTGAAGCCGGTGGGACAAACGGTTCTCGAGATACACTGTGCACATACTCACATATACTCACAGAGATTTCTCGCATTTATTGTAAGATAATCGTTTATATCTGCTAAGTAACTAGTAGAACTAACAAATAATTGTAGTGGAGTAAAAGTACAATATTTGGATCCAAGATGTAGTGGAGTAGATGTAAAAGTACTGAAACTGAAAGTACAGATACCTCAAAACTGTACTTGAGTACAATACTTATTGTAAGTAAATCTAATTAGTTACTTTACAACGACTATGACTAAAACTAAATCAAAATGTTTCCAGTCAAAATCAACAGTAGTCTGTATTATAATGTGTGTACAGTCCACTCACAGGGTTTTGATGGAGCGCAGCGGTGCGAACAGCCCCTTGCTAATGGTCTGGAGCTTGTTGTCGTAGAGGGACAGCAGATTGAGGTTCTGGAGGTCCTGGAAGGTGTTGACTCTCAGACAGTTGATCTTGTTGGCGTTCAGCAGCCTGGATATATGGAGCGGGGACACGTTCATTACGGTGACATTTATGTTCAGGTATAGATAGCTATACTGCAGGGATATATTTAGTTCATTCTACACCAGAAACAAGACATGTATATCGTCGTTGTCGGGTGGAAACCTTGTATGTCCAAAACCGTTCGATTTGAATTTATCATTTTCAAAAATGATTTAAACTAGAGAAAACAGCCGATCTACAAGCACACAGCGCATCGAGGCGTTTGTGCGCTTGTAGATCAGCTGTTTTCACTACTTTTGGGTGACAGTCTTGTATGATGAAGCAGGGCTTTACTTGGTGAAAAAACATACAAACTTGAATCTTGGAAATACGAGGTTTCTGCTCGACAGTGACGTTATATTGTCCGCAAGTTTCTGCTTGTTATACAGCTTATTATACTCCCCTCCCCTCCCCTAGCTCCCCTCCCCTCCCCTCCCCTCCCCTCCCCTCCCCTCTCCTCTCCTCTCCCCTCTCCTCTCCTCTCCTCTCCTCTCCTCTCCTCTCCTCTCCTCTCCTCACAGCCAGTCAAGATTGGATTCTTTCTGGCCATGACAGCAATGACAGCAATTGTCTTTCTTTCTTTCTTTCTTTTTTCACTTTTTTTTTTTCATTTCTCATTTTAGGCACCAGAGTGAAAGCAGAATCTCTGCTTGTGTGCTGGGGTTGTAATAACTTAATTTGATGGGCGGAGATAGGAGAGAGAGAGACAGAAGTTGAGAGCGTCAGAGGAAGAGAGTGGGCGAGGACAGGTGAAAATCTAATTTGCGGAATAGCAGAGGACGACGGACGGACGGACGGACGGGCTGGCAGACAAAATAGAAGAGATGGGGACTCGGCACTGGCCCTGCAATCTTCCTCTGTCCATCTCTCCTTCCACTCCTCCTCCCTCTCCCACCTCTCATAAGGCCATTAACTAACACAGCCAGGTGGCCTGCTACCTCTCCTTCTGTCTCTTTCCCTCTCCCACTCCCAGACACTTTTCCTTTCCCCAACTCCCTCACTGTAGAGATGGGATTCATGGCTCTTTGGAGTGAGCCGGATCTATGGGACCTGTTCCTTTCAAAGAGCCGTTCAAAAGACTCATTTTTAGTTACTTGTCACTTGTAGATTTTGATTATAATTACAAATCACTTCAACCCTAATTAATAGGCCTATACATTTCGGCCATATATACATTCCGGCCATTTGAAAATAGCCGACAAGCTCACAATGCGTCGCAACGAGCTTGTAGATCTGCTATTTTCAAATGTTTTTTCGACATTTTATTCATTGGAATATGTGTGAATTATGGGACATTTTGCATAATGAGTACTTTCTACTATTGGTACTTTAAGTGCATTTTGATACCAACACTTTTGTACTTTTGCTCAAGTACATTTTAATTCCAAACTTCTACTTGTGGCAGAGTATTTCTACATTGCAGTATTGATACTTTTACTTAGTAAAGAATTTGAGTACTTTTTCCACCACTGTTCATTAGAAAGGAACGGCTCCCTATACTGCAAACCGGAACCCATCGTTCATTTCAAAGAGCCGTTCAAAAGACTTGATTCGTTCACGAACGTCCCACCTCTACCTCACTGTGCCTAGGTAGTTATCCCTCTCTCTCTCTCCCTTTCTTTCTATCTCTCTATCTTTCTCTCTATCTATCTCTATACCCCCCTCTATCTCTCTCTCTTTCTCTCTCTCTCTCTCTCTCTCTCTCTCTCTCTGACAGGTGATTAACAACAGCAGAGCTTAACCATTTCAAACCATCATAACGAGCGCTTGCACACACACACACATGCGCGCGCGCACACACACACACACGCACGCGCACACACTCTCTCTCTGGCCACTCTGCAACAAACCCATGCGTCATTAGGCAGCTCACAGGGGGAACTAATTACCTGAAACTGCACCAGTAAAACAAAGTACACACGCACGTGCGTGTGCACACACACACACACGTGCGCCATAAACAGCACGGCAGACCAGTAGCTAGAAGTCATTATGAAATGTATTGTCGCTGTCATGTTTAAAACACCTTGTGGGCCCAGTCCATCGAGATTCTCATTCTTATGTTGCTTTTTGTTCGTTTGGATTGAAGGTTTACGCGACCCTTTACACGTAGACAGTGTTTTACAAGCTCAGGACCTGCAACACCACTGTGATGGAGCAGGCTGTGGCAGCCTGCATAAGGGACACCACCGTGATGGAGCAGGCTGTGGCAGCCTGCATAAGGGACACCGCTGCCACGTTGCATGACGTCATCGTCGGGTGGAAACCTTGTATCTCCAAGTTTCAAATGTGTACGTTCTTTCGCAAGTAAAGCCCTGCTTCATCATACAAGGCCGTCGCACAAAAGTAGTAAAAACAGCCGATCTACAAGCACACAACGCCTCGCACCACTAGTTTAAATCATTTTAAAATGATAAATGCAAAACCAACGGTTTTCACCCGACAACGGCGAAAAGTGACGACAAAGAAGAAATTGTCACATTATTGCTGCGTCCTCCCATTAGCTGTATATTAGAAAATGCCTGTAAAAGTGACAGGCAAAAAAATCGTGGAAAATTAGAATTTCGACCAGATTCTATAAGTGTCTTTTGAATCATTCTAAGATTTTTTTGAAAAACCTATGTTTCTATGTCAGCAATCTGGCCAGCCATCGTCAAAGAAAAGGTCCTTTTCACTTAACTGGAGCTCAGTCTGTTCTTGAGAGACTACTATGTCAGTGGTTCTCAAACCTTTTCATGTAAAGGACCCCCAAAATTTGGCCACGGACCCCCATCTCAAAATATTTAGCTCCAGGGACCACCCAGAAGCAAAATTCGAGTTACAAACGTTCGCTTTGAAAATACATATGTTCAAAGATTTGCACACATTTTCACAACTTATTCAAAAATAGCAGATCTACAAGCTCACAGCGCGGCACCAAGTGCCGCGCTGTGAGCTTGTATATCTGCTATTTTTCACTGGTTAAAGCATTCAATAATTCTAGGCCTACATGGTTTAAATTGCGTCGTGTAGACGTGCCCCATGGTGTTAATATGAACCACTGATGTGCTGGGAGACAGGAGTATAAAATATACATTGTCTTGATATTTCTGCCAGGCAGAGCTGAGCTATTGCAATCAGCCCTGCACGCACGTGCGCGTGCACACATAGACATCAAAGGGGGCTTAAGCCCCTGCCCTTTTATCCGTCTGTAAAAAGTGCCCTTTCAAGACCATGAATACAGTTTTTACTATGGTGAAAGAAACGAAAATACCCTCTTTCCATGCCATACCTGAAGGCAGCATTCAAGAGAATTGCCTTGTCCAAAACTCTCCTGAACTTGAATGCTGCATCTTATGTTGAAAGATTTGCCCTCTCTGGGTAGGAATCCCAGTATTCACTTGATTATGCTTATATCAGTGTGGTATCAAGTACCGAAAATAGCCGACCTCCAACACTTGGAGGTCCCTCCAACACTAGCCAGAAAAGACTCCAGACTGAAAATGCCAACTTGTCAGTTGCATTGTGTTCCACAATCTATGCATGTAAAAACATGTTTTTCAGAAAATCCCCATGTCACATACGCTATGTTTCAGATGGGCCTTCCATTTCCAAATACAAAAAGTTTGAGAACCACTGCTTTATTATAAGCATTATAAGCGCCTATTGCCCTGTGCCTTTTCATATACTGGCATGCTACAGTCAGTCAGACGATTTTATAGTCGACTACTCATTTATTCACATGCGTGCGTGCATGCATGCACACATGCCACAATGCGCATGAGAATTCTAATACTATTTTAAGAGAATTGCTATTTGCTTGCGCAAATATTCAATATCTTAAACCAAACACTCACACACTCGCGCTCACACAACACACACACACACACACACACACACACACACACACACACACACACACACACACACACACACACACACACACACACACACACACACATTTTATATCTGCAGTGTTATGACAAGGTATGTGAGATATGTCTTTCTAATGGAGGACTATATAAATGCTAATGGTGTTATGTGAGACATTTTCCTCATACCTGCGTTCAAAAACACCTCTCTCTCTCTCTCTCTCTCTCTCTCTCTCTCTCTCTCTCTCTCTCTCTCTCTCTCTCTCTCTCTCTCTCTCTCTCTGTCTGTCTGTCTGTCTCTCATTCTCCCTCCCTGTCTGTCGTCCTCCATCCATCCATCATCCTGTCTCTCTCGTTAACTCTCTACCTCCATCATTCTCTTTTTTCCACCTTTCTCTCTTTCCTCCCTTACAGGCATGTGCAACAAATAGACATCAAACGGGGCTTGAGCCCCTGCCCTTTTATCCGCCTGTAAAAAGTGCCCTCTTCAGACCATGAATGCAGTTTTTACCCTGGTGAAAGAAATGCAAATGCCCCTCTTTCCATGCCATACCTGTATTGTATTGACTTGATTATGCTTAGTTTAGTTTGGTATCAAGCACCGAAAATAGCCGACCACAGCGCGACGTGTTGTGAGCTTGGAGGTCTGCTATTTTCAATATTTCCACCAAAAGGCCCTTTTAGAAATTTCAGCCCCTGCCTCTCTAACATTCTCTGCACGTTCCCTGGTCCCTTGCATCTATTTCTTTCTCAGGCTCTCTTTCCCTCCATC
>NW_027664802.1:0-77000 GCF_963921795.1 Nannobrachium achirus | reverse complement strand
GCCAAAAGTTTGTTTTACCAATTATCAAGACATACGGGCAGTTGACAGTTTGCCATGGTTACTCATTGAAGTTGAATCTCCATATATGGAGATAACCTACGCATCACACTAAGTCTGACCTCACCAGCCCATATTTGGGCATGAGCAACTTATGTCTCCATATATGGAGATATGATGACATCACACCCCTTACCAAAAAGTAGTAAACTTCAAGTTTACTTTTCTAAGTATACTTAAGTCAACTTTGAGTATATTTCTTAAGTATACTTTAAGTACAAGTATACTGATATTTATGTACAAGTAGTATACTAACAAATGTACTAGTTAGTGTACTAGTTAGTATACTTACAGTATACCTACAGTACTAAAAGCAACCTGAATTGGCCCACTTTTGAGTATACTCGAGTAAACTCTAAGTTTACTTATACATGAAGTATATATGAGTATACTTAAATTATTGTATTCATACACTAGAATTGTGCTATTCCCTTACTTAAAATAAACCATTCATATACTCAGATGTATACTTAAGTACACTACTTATTTACTTGAATTGCACTTCTCTTATACGAGAGGTATACTATGGTCATACTTGAACTGCACTACATTTAAATTTGAAGTATACCATTTATATACGTAAAACATACTTAATGTACACTACTCTTTTACCTGCAGTGTACTTGAATAGCACTTTTATTGTACTTGAGGTATACTAAGGTCATATGAACTGCACTACTTGTAACCTTGAAGTATACCATTTATATACTCAAACTATACTATGCATGAACTTAATGTGCACTACTCTTTTACCTCTAGTGTACTTGAATTGCACTTTTCTTATAAATGAGTTATACTACGTTTATATTTGAACAGCACTTTTTTCATACTTGAAGTATACCATTTATATAGTCGGAACATACTATGCATGAACTTAATGTACACTACTCTTTTAACTGCAGTGTACTTGAATTGTACTACGTTTACATTTGAACAGCACTATTTCATACTTGAAGTATAACGGTTATATACTCAAAACATACTATGCGTGGACTTAATGGACACTACTCTTTTACTTGAATTGCACTATTCTTATACTTGACGTATACTACGTTTATATTTGAATTGCATTAATTTTAAACTTGAAGTATACCATTTATATACTCAAAACACACTTGATGTACACTACTCTTTTACTTGCAGTGCACTTGAATTGCACTTTTCATTTACTTGAGGAAGACTATGGTCATACTTGAATGGCACTTTTCTTTTACTTGAGGTATACTATGGTCATAATTGAACTGCACTACTTTTAAACTTGAAGTACACCATTTATATACTCAAAACATACTGTGCGTGAACTTAGTGTACACTACTCTGTTACTTGCAGTGCACTTGAATTGCACTTTTCATTTACTTGAGGTATACTATGGTCATACTTGAACTGCACTACTTTTAAACTTGAACCATACCAGTTATATACTCAAAACATACTATGCGTGGACTTAATGGACACTACTCTTTTACTTGAATTGCACTATTCTTATACTTGACGTATACTACGTTTATATTTGAATTGCATTAATTTTAAACTTGAAGTATACCATTTATATACTCAAAACATACTTGATGTACACTACTCTTTTACTTGCAGTGCACTTGAATTGCACTTTTCATTTACTTGAGGAAGACTATGGTCATACTTGAATGGCACTTTTCTTTTACTTGAGGTATACTATGGTCATAATTGAACTGCACTACTTTTAAACTTGAAGTACACCATTTATATACTCAAAACATACTGTGCGTGAACTTAGTGTACACTACTCTGTTACTTGCAGTGCACTTGAATTGCACTGTTCATTTACTTGAGGTATACTATGGTCATACTTGAACTGCACTACTTTTAAACTTGAACCATACCAGTTATATACTCAAAACATACTATGAGTGAACTTAATGTACACTACTCTTTTACTTGCAGTGCACTTGTCTTATACTTGACGTAAACTACGTTTATATTTGAACTGCACTATTTTCGTACTCGAGGTATACCAATTATATACTCAAAACATACTATGCGTGATTTTAATGTACACTACTCTTTTACTTGCAGTGCAATTGAATTGCACTCCTCTTTTACTTGAGGTATACTATGGTCATACTTGAACTGCACTACTTTTGAACTTGAACCATACCAGTTTTATACTCAGAACATACTATGCGTGAACTTCATGGACACTACTCTTTTACTTGAAACAATTCTTATACTTGAGGTATACTATGGTCATACTTGAACTGCACTACTTTTAAACTTGAAGTATACCATTTATATACTCAAAACATACTATGCGTGAACTTAATGTACACTACTATTTTACCTGCAGTGTACTTGAATTGAATGTTTCTTATACTTGAAGTATACCAGTTATATACTCAAAACATACTAGGCGTGAACTTAATGGACACTACTCTTTTACTTGCATTGTACTTGAATTGCACTTAGCTTATACTTGACATACACTACGTGTATATTTGAACTGCACTATTTGTATACTCGAAGTATACCATTTATATACTCAACACATACTGTGCGTGAACTTAATGTTCACTACTCTTTTACCTGCAGTGCACTTTAATTGCACTTTTCTTATACTTGAGGTATACTATGGTCATACTTGAACTGCACTATTTTCATACTCGAGGTATACCATTTATATACTCAAAACATACTATGCGTGAACATCATGGACACTACTCTTTTACTTGAATTGCACTATTCTTATACTTGAGGTATACTATGGTCATACTTGAATTGCACTATTTTCATACTCGAGGTATACCATTTATATACTCAAAACATGCTAGGCGTGAACTTAATGTACACTTGCTGTGTACTTGAATTGCACTTTTCTTATACGTGAGGTATACTACTTTTATACTTGAAATGCACTATTTTAATAATTGAAGTATACCATTTATATACTCAAAACATACTATGCGTGAACTTAATGTACGCTACTCTTTAACTTGCAGTGTACTTGAATTGCACGTTTTTTATACTTTACGTATACTATGTTTATACTTGAACTGCACTATTTTCATACTTGAAGTATAACATTTATATACTCAAAACATACTTGAATTGCACTTTTCTTATACTTGAGGTATACTATGTTTACACTTGAACTGCACTATTTTCATTGTAGCGACGGGGTGCAACTAATTAATATTCTGCATAATGTTCTGCATAAGTATTGTAATGGTTAAAGAAAGACAGAGTGTGAAATATTATAGCTTTGGAAATGGAGGACTGTATATTCTGGAGTTGAGGTTATGCCCACCACAGGGCTCCAGTCAAAGAGCAGTAATCAATGATGACACTTGATGGTGTTTTATGTGGTTTTTATAAAGGAGGTAGTTGGCGGACACAAACATACACAATGATGAATGGTATCTGAAAATATAGAAATAATACATAAGGATAAGGAGACAATAAACAATATGCAGTAGTAACCTACACAAACATAGCATATTACTGAAATGAGCCATGCACTCATGTGCCAGCTTAGACCCAGCATGCACTCACACACAGGTTAGACTAGGGCCTGTTAGCTTAGCCACTACCACATGAACCATTATTGCTCTGCAGGACAGAAAACAACGACTAGGGCCTGTTAGCTTAGCCACTGAAGTTTAGCTAGCAAACACAATTACAAAAACAAACTTTTTAAACCATGCACAGATCAATTCTGACACAATGAACTGTTACCACATGAACCATTATTGCTCTGCAGGACAGAAAACAACTCACTTTGTCAAGAACGCATTCTTATGTGCATATGTTTGTGTGTGGCTGCACTCATGCATGTAAACAGTTGGGGTCCTCTGTTCTAGTGGTGCCCAAACAACTGCCTCAACTAAAGTGTCACCTGGGTCCTGATCAGAGGGTACCTGAGGCATGCATGCCTGCTCTAAATGGGGACAATAAAGGTGGTGATGGGGATTTTTGTGGGGGGGGGGGGGGATGTTTGGTGTTTGGTGTTGCTGAACTGTCTGTAGATTTCACTCTGAATGTGTAGACTTGCCGGTCCCATTATATACCTACAAATGAACAGATAAAGCACATTAGTTATGGGAGTCAACAG
The DNA here is from genome assembly GCF_963921795.1 of Nannobrachium achirus. NCBI lineage: Eukaryota > Metazoa > Chordata > Actinopteri > Myctophiformes > Myctophidae > Nannobrachium > Nannobrachium achirus. The sequence continues at coordinate 72,855 of NW_027664802.1, read as the reverse complement.
TAGTAATATACTTTGAATTGACAAGTAGAATACCAAGATTTGTGAAGATAATGTAAAGCTGTTATTTGTAAAACCCTTACCTTTGTCTGTTCTCCTCCCAGGGTGGTGTTAAAAAAAAAGAGTTCCCTCCGGGAACACGCACCCTATTTATAGTCCTGGGAGGGTGAAGCTAAGTGGGAAGTGGATAGAGGGGAGATTGAGAATGATTCTAATGCATTTAATAATGTATGGTGGGTGTACACATTTAGTGGGCATAGTGGTAATTGGAAATATGAATTAAAGGAGCATATCCATGTGCTAGTGTTTTAAGTACTTGTGTATTATTAAATGCATTAGAATCATTCTCAATCTCCCCTCTATCCACTTCCCACTTGGTTTCACCCTCCCAGGCCTATAAATAGGGTGTGTGTTCCCGGAGGGAACTCTTTTGCCCGGGCACCATTAGAACAGAGGACCCCAACTGTTTACATGCATGAGTGCAGCCACACACAAACATATGCACATAAGAATGCGTTCTTGACAAAGTGAGTTGTTTTCTGTCCTGCAGCGCAATAATGGTTCATGTGGTAACAGTTCATTGTGTCCGAATTGATCTGTGTGGTTTAAAAAGTTTGTTTTTGTAATTGTGTTTGCTAGCTAAACTTCAGTGGCTAAGCTAACAGGCCCTAGTCTAACCTGTGTGTGAGTGCATGCTGGGTCTAAGCTGGCACATGAGTGCATGGCTCATTTCAGTAATATGCTATGTTTGTGTAGGTTACTACTGCATATTGTTTATTGTCTCCTTATCCTTATGTATTATTTCTATATTTTCAGATACCATTCATCATTGTGTATGTTTGTGTCCGCCAACTACCTCCTTTATAAAAACCACATAAAACACCATCAAGTGTCATCATTGATTACTGCTCTTTGACTGGAGCCCTGTGGTGGGCATAACCTCAACTCCAGAATATACAGTCCTCCATTTCCAAAGCTATCATATTTCACACTCTGTCTTTCTTTAACCATTACAATACTTATGCAGAATATTAATTAGTTGCACCCCCTTGCTACAATGAAAATAGTGCAGTTCAAGTATAAACATAGTATACCTCAAGTATAAGAAAAGTGCAATTCAAGTATGTTTTGAGTATATAAATGGTATACTTCAAGTATGAAAATAGTGCAGTTCAAGTATAAACGTAGTATACGTAAAGTATAAAAAACGTGCAATTCAAGTACACTGCAAGTAAAAGAGTAGTGTCCATTAAGTTGACGCATAGTATGTTTTGAGTATATAACTGGTATGGTTCAAGTTTAAAAGTAGTGCAGTTCAAGTATGACCATAGTATACCTCAAGTAAAAGAAGGGTGCAATTCAAGTGCACTGCAGGTAAAAGAGTAGTGTACATTAAATTCATACATAGTATGTTTTGAGTATATAAATGGTATACCTCGAGTATGAAAATAGTGCAGTTCAAATATAAACGTAGTATACGTCAAGTATAAGACAAGTGCAATTCAAGTAAAAGAGTAGTGTCCATTAAGTTCAGGCATAGTATGTTTTTAGTATATAACTGGTATGGTTCAAGTTTAAAAGTAGTGCAGTTCAAGTATGACCATAGTATACCTCAAGTATAAGAAAAGTGCAATTAAAGTGCACTGCAGGTAAAATAGTAGTGTACATTAAGTTCACGCACAGTATGTTTTGAGTATATAAATGGTATACTTCAAGTTTAAAAGTAGTGCAGTTCAAGTATGACCATAGTATACCTCAAGTAAAAGAAAAGTCTAATTCAAGTATGACCATAGTATACCTCAAGTAAAAGAAAAGTGCGATTCAAGTGCACTGCAAATAAAAGAGTAGTGTACATTAAGTTCATGCATAGTATATTTTGAGTATATAAATGGTATACTTCAAGTAAGAAAATAGTACAGTTCAAGTATAAACGTAGTATACCTCAAGTATAAGAAAAGTGCAATTCAAGTACACTGCTATTAAAAGAGTAGTGTACATTAAGTTCACGCATAATATATTTTGAGTATATAAATGGTATACTTCAAGTTTAAAATCAATGCAATTCAAATATAAACGTAGTATACGTCAAGTATAAGAATAGTGCAATTCAAGTAAAAGAGTAGTGTCCATTAAGTTCATGCATAGTATGTTCCGAGTATATAAATGGTATACTTCAAGTATGAAAAAAGTGCCGCTCAAATATAAACGTAGTATACCTCATGTATAGGAAAAGTGCAATTCAAGTACACTAGAGGTAAAAGAGTAGTGCACATTACGTTCATGCATAGTATAGTTTGAGTATATAAATGGTATACTTCAAGGTTAAAAGTAGTGCAATTCAAATATAAACGTAATATACGTGACGTACAAGAAAAGTGCAATTCAAGTAAAAGAGTAGTGTCCATTAAGTTCACGCATAGTATGTTAAAGTATAAACGTAGTATACGTCAAGTATAAAACATGCAATTCAAGTACACTGCAAGTAAAAGAGTAGTGTCAATTAAGTTGACACATAGTATGTTTTGAGTATATAACTGGTATGGTTCAAGTTTAAAAGTAGTGCAGTTCAAGTATGACTATAGTATACCTCAAGTAGAAGAAGAGTGCAATTCAAGTGGACTGCAAGTAAAAGAGTAGTGTACATTAAATTCACATAGTATGTTTTGAGTATATAAATGGTATACCTTGAGTATGAAAATAGTGCAGTTCAAATATAAACGTACTATACGTCAAGTATAAGACAAGTGCAATTCAAGTAAAAGAGTAGTTTCCATTAAGCTCACGCATAGTATGTTTTGAGTATATAACTGGTATGGTTCAAGTTTAAAAGTAGTGCAGTTCAAGTATGACCATAGTATACCTCAAGTATAAGAAAAGTGCAATTAAAGTGCACTGCAGGTAAAAGAGTAGTGTACATTAAGTTCACGCACAGTATGTTTTGAGTATATAAATGGTATAGTTCAAGTTTAAAAGTATTGCAGTTCAAGTATGACCATAGTATACTTCAAGTAAAAGAAGAGTGCAATTCAAGTGCACTGCAAGTAAAAGAGTAGTGTACATTAAGTTCATGCACAGTATGTTTTGAGTATATAAATGGTATACTTCAAGTTTAAAAGTAGTGCAGTTCAAGTATGACCATAGTATACCTCAAGTAAAAGAAAAGTGCAATTCAAGTATGACCATAGTATACCTCAAGTAAAAGAAAAGTGCAATTCAAGTATGACCATAGTATACCTCAAGTAAAAGAAAAGTGCAATTCAAGTGCACTGCAAGTAAAAGAGTAGTGTACATTAAGTTCATGCATAGTATATTTTGATTATATAAATGGTATACTTCAAGTTTAAAATTAATGCAATTCAAATATAAACGTAGTATACGTCAAGTATAAGAATAGTGCAATTCAAGTAAAAGAGTAGAGTCCATTAAGTTCATGCATAGTATGTTCCGAGTATATAATTGGTATACTTCAAGTATGAAAAAAGTACCGCTCAAATATAAACGTAGTATACCTCATGTATAAGAAAAGTGCAATTCAAGTACACTAGAGGTAAAAGAGTAGTGCACATTAAGTTCATGGATAGTATAGTTTGAGTATATAAATGGTATACTTCAAGGTTAAAAGTAGTGCAATTTAAATATAAACGTAGTATACGTCACGTATAAGAAAAGTGCAATTCAAGTAAAAGAGTAGTGTCCATTAAGTTCACGCATAGTATGTTAAAGTATAAACATAGTATACCTCAAGTATAATAAAAGTGCAATTCAAGTACATTCAAAGTAAAAGAGTAGTGTACATTACGTTCACACATAGTATATTTTCAGTATATGAATGGTATACTTCAAGTATGAAAATAGGGCAGTTCAAGTATAAACATAGTATACGTCAAGTATAAAAAACATGCAATTCAAGTACACTGCAAGTTAAAGAGTAGTGTATATTAAGTTCACGCATAGTATATTTCTAATATATAAATGAAGTAGGAAAATAGTGCAGTGCAAGTATAAATGTAGTATACCTCAAGTATAACTAAAGTGCAATTCAAGTACACTGCAAGTAAAAGAGTTGTATACAGTAAGTTCACACATAGTATGTTAAGAGTATATAAATGGTATACTTCAAGTAAGAACATAGTACAGTTCAAGTATAAACGTAGTATACCTCAAGTATAAGAAAGGTGCAATTCAAGTACACTGCTAGTAAAAGAGTAGTGTACATTAAGTTCACGCATAGTATGTTTGGAGTATATAAATGGTATACTTCAAGTATGAAAATAGTGCAGTTCAAGTATAAATGTAGTACACCTCAAGTATATATAAGTGGAAGTGCAATATAAGTAAATGAGTAGTTTACTTTAGTATACATCTGATTATATGAATGGTTTATTTGTAAAGGAATAGTACAATGTATACTTGAAATGAAGGAAAAGTATAGGTATACTAGAGTATACTTAAACTTTTGCTGTGTACTCGTCAGTATAAACTAAGTATACTTTTGCTAAGTATATTCCTGATAGTACATTCTAAGTAAACTGAAAAGTATACTTACCGAAGTATTAGTTTATACAAAGTATACTTAGTTCATAACAAGTATACTCAGAGTATATTTAAGTATACTAGTTTTTGGTAAGGGACAGTCCTCAGCCGATGATGTGGCGTGATGTCATACAATACACAAACGAGCCCTACAGCTACAGTATAAAGGGGCAATTCTTGCCAGGAAAGAAGCATTTCTTCGACTCAGACCTTATCGCCAGGGTTGGCTTATAGCAGCTGTCGGTAGGACCATATGGATTCTGTTAGTGTGGATCTCCTAACAGGGTATCATCTGGGATACAATCCCTTTTATGCCCATATATGGAGATCCCTAACAGAATCCCTTTCATGCCCATATATGGAGATCCCTAACAGAATCCCTTTTATGCCCATATATGGAGATCCCTAACAGCATCCCTTTTATGCCCATATATGGAGATCACTAACAGCTAACAGAATCCCTTTTATGCCCATATATGGAGATCCCTAACAGAATCCCTTTTATGCCCATATATGGAGATCCCTAACAGAATCCCTTTTATGCCCATATATGGAGATCCCTAACAGAATCCCTTTTATGCCCATATATGGAGATCCCTAACAGAATCCCTTTTATGCCCATATATGGAGATCCCTAACAGAATCCCTTGTATGCCCATATATGGAGATCCCTAACAGAATCCCTTTTATGCCCATATATGGAGATCCCTAACAGAATCCCTTTTATGCCCATATATTATGGAGAAATCCCTGCTCTGAGTATCTGACATCAGTGTGATGTCACCTGTTTATGCCCATATATGGAGATCCCTGCTCCGCGTATCTGGTTGCTATGGTAAACAGTTGGTTGCTAGGGTAAAAAAACATGGTTGCTATGGTAAACAGTTGGTTGCTAGGGTAAACAGTTGGTTGCTAGGGTAAAACCATGGTTGCTAAGGTGGTTGCTAACGTACACTAACAGACCAGCAACAACAGACTGTTGCCACAGCAACGTACACAAAGGTTTGTGTACACATGTGGTGTGATGTCATACTGATGCGGAGATATGAGCAGGGCAAAGGTGTGACGTGTGACGTGTGACCGACGGACGGACGGACGGACGGACGGACGGCCGGTGGAGGTTTTCATAGTAAACTGCTCCCTGACGGTCGCAAAAACACCTCCCCTAAACATACATCCCTCGGGGCCTCTTAGCAGTAGCCGCGACCCTCAGAATAATCATATTTTAACTGGGGTCCCCCAACCTGACGAGCATTAAGAATTGAGGCGTTACATTTGGTATAACACGGTCATTTTGTGGAAATAGCACATCTACATCGCGAGGCGTTGTGAGCATGTTGATCGGCTATTTTCACAATTTCTTTCTAATATTTGACAATTTGGAGAACGTATAATTTGTCATTTTAGAGGTATTAAAAAGTCCTTAAATTGTCACTTTAGAAATCTATATAGTTAAACTTTATGTTGGTTTACAGTTGAGTGAGAAACCTTTTTACTGAGTCGAGTCAACTTTCAAAAATCACAAGTCGTTAATGATAGTGTGTGTGCGTGCGGTGCGCGTGCGTGCGTGCGTGCGTGCGTGTGTGTGTGCATGTGTACCTTCCTGTCCGACACCAGTAGGGACAGCGAGGGCAGGGCTATGGGTTTCAGTTTGCCGTGACCCCAGCGACCCAGGAAGTAATCTGCCAGGTGCCTGTGAGTGCGATTCCTCTGCTCTGCCGTCAGGTAGCGCAGCCTCACTGCTTCAGCCAGCTGCCTGCACACACACACACACACACGCACACACACACACACACACACACACACGCACACACACACACACACGCATGCACGCGCGCACGCACGCACATTTATGGAAAGTTAGCATGCTATAACACCACCTGGACATTTTTCTGGCTATTAGACGTCTAATATACAGGTCTTAATATACATACGTCTTAAAACTCGTTCTGTGCCAATGACGGTTTTCATAAGGCCTGGGTGCCAATGACGGTTTTGACGGTTTTTGTGTTTTTTGTATAGAAAAAAACCTTTTTTTTTTTTTTTTTTTTTATTCGAAAAAAAAAGTCAAAAAATCGTGGCACAGCTACCTTGGAGACATTTTGGCATTTGGCACGGAAAGAGTTAAGCTGGTTTCACACCAGAGAGAGAGGCCAGGGAGAAAGAGGAAAGAGAGAGAGAGCATGGGACAAAAAAATAAAAAATAAATACGAAACAGGCGACAATGTGCAAACGTGATTGACATAAGGTGAGGCTGATTTTTTATTTAATTTTTGTGCTCCAAAATTCGCTCTGATATGTATTTGGCCCGAAAAACACAGTGTGCAAAGACCTTAAATGCTAGTCTAAAATTGGTCTAATCAGATCTAATCAGTCTAGAAATTATGTTTTTTTTGGATAATTGAGCTTAGACTATAGGTTGATTAGACGTCTGATATACGTATATGTAACGGAAGGTGATCTGAACCTCCCCACCCAGCTTCGAACCCGGGTCTCCCGCGCGAAAGTCCAATATCTTAACCATTACCTCAAAGGGATATCCCTAAGGAATGAGGGCAGATACTAGACTTTTGAGGCTTCAGGCTGGGGCTGCGACTCTCTCCGCCACACTCACCCCCCTTTGACCTCCTCCTACGGGGAAACCTGGATCCGGGTCACGGCACCAATGTAACAGAGGTGATCCGAACCTCCCCACCCAGCTTCAAACCCGGGTATCCTGCGTGAAAGTCCAATATCTTAACCATTACTCCAAAGGGATATCCCTATGGAATGAGGGCAGATACTAGACTTTTTGAGGCTTCAGGCTGGGGCTGCCGACTCTCTCCGCCACACAAAGAAAAGGTGCCATATCAAAATGTATTTGAATAAACGTATCATTCAAGGAGTACTGTTAGATGCCAAAATGTTTGTACATTATACAAAAAAAAAGTAAGTTGTAAAATTGTAAAACCTTTTTAGAAGAATATCAGATCTGAGACCCGTGTGAGCTTGTAGATCAGCTGCTCACCTGTACTTAAACCCGAGCAGCATGACCCCGTTGACCCAGTGCTCCACCACGTGGTCTTGGAGATCACACCTGATCTGAGCCCAGAGGAGGGGGGGCAGGCGGAGCAGCGAGGGGTTGGGGGGCAGCGAGGATCTGTACGCATCACTGATGACATCATCATCCAGGGACAACACGTCACGAAGCTCCGCCTCCATCAGACCTTCCCTGGGGAGAGGAGGAAAGGGCGGAGTCACGTCCAGTCTGTTCGTTCTTTCTTTCTTTCTTTCTTTCTTTTTTTCTTTCTTTCTTTCTCTCTCTCTCTCTGGGGAGAGGTGGAAGGGAGGGGAGTCTGTTCTTTCTTTCTTTCTTTCTTTCTTTCTTTCTGTCTTTCTTTCTGTCTTTCTTTCTTTCTCTCTTTCTCTCTCTGGGGAGAGGAGGAAGGGAGGGGAGTCACATCCAGTCTGTTCTTTCTTTCTTTCTTTCTTTCTTTCTTTCTTTCTTTCTTTCTTTCTTTCTCTCTCTCTCTCTGGGGAGAGGAGGAAGGGAGGGGAGTCACGTCCAGTCTGTTCTTTCTTTCTTTCTTTCTTTCTTTCTTTCTTTCTTTCTTTCTTTCTTTCTCTCTCTCTCTCTCTCTCTCTGGGGAGAGGAGGAAGGGAGCGGAGTCAGGTCCAGTCTGTTCTTTCTTTCTTTCTTCTTTCTTTCTTTCTTTCTTTATCTCTCTCTCTCTGGGGAGAGGAGGAAGGGGCGGAGTCACGTCCAGTCTGTTCTTTCTTTCTTTCTTTCTTTCTTTCTTTCTTTCTTTCTTTCTTTCTTTCTCTCTCTCTCTCTCTCTCTCTCCGGGGAGAGGAGGAAGGGGGCGGAGTCACGTCCAGTCTGTTCTTTCTTTCTTTCTTTCTTTCTTTCTTTCTCTCTCTCTCTCTGGGGAGAGGAGGAAGGGAGGGGAGTCACGTCCAGTCTGTTCGTTCTTTCGTTCGTTCTTTCTTTCTTTCTTTCTTTCTTTCTTTCTTTCTTTCTTTCTTTCTTTCTTTCTTTCTTTCTTTCTTTCTTTCTTTCTTTCTTTCTCTCTCTCTCTCTCTCTCTCTCTCTCTCTCTCTCTCTGGGGAGAGGAGGAAGGGAGCGGAGTCAGGTCCAGTCTGTTCTTTCTTTCTTTCTTTCTTTCTTTCTTTCTTTCTTTCTTTATTTTTTCCCTTATAGTACAGTGTATAGTGGGCCAGCCCACTTCCATCCCAAGCCATTAGACCTCATGTAGACCGACGTGGGAACCACGTGGGCCAGCCCACTTCCATCCCATGCCCAGTTAGCCCACATGCAGCCCATGCGGGAATCACGTGGGGAAGCCCACTTCCAACCCATGCCCAGTTATCCCACATGTAGCCCATGCGGGAACCACATGGGAAGCCCACTTCCATCCCATGCCCACGTTGTACCCAAGTAGCCCACCTCGTACCCAAGCGGGACCCATGTGGGCGTGCTGGCTGGGAAGTGAATGAGACCCAGAATTACCCTAGCTGTCAAACATTTTGCTAGGGATGTTGAATTTCAATCTTTGTTAGATATGTTACTAGACACCTTTACAAACACATTAGTGAAGAAATTGTTTGGTAAGGAATTTATTCCCAGGGTTTTATTAAAATTCCCTGACTACTAGCACTTGCTGATGTTGATATGGGAGGGGAGGAGGAGAATTTAAAGGTGGGCAAACTGTTCAGATGGGTCACAAGCCAAAAAGGTGACAGCTGAAGAAAAACAAAATGACTGAATCAGATGGGTGGGAAAATGATGATGAAGGTTGTTATGAGCTCTCGGAAATGAAACAGTTTCTGCAGAAAACAAAAAAATTAAAGATTTTTGAATATTGAAAAACATTTCCCTGGAAAAATGAAGTTTGTGTAATCAGCCAAATTAAATATGAGGAAAAAAAGGACGGGGGGCTCTCACTGACCAAGAGATTTGTAGGTTGAAAAAAATGATTACAAAGGTTAATCAAGGGTTGAACGTTGATAGAATGTGAACTACTGATCCTTTGTCAGCCTAATTTTGTAGTTATGTACATGTACGAGGTTTGTTTGGTGCTGTTTTGGGGTTCCCTCTTTGTACCGAGTCCCCTTTCTCGCCTTACTCCACTTTTAATGGACATGAAGATATTCTATTGGGTCTGTTGGACTGGACAATGCTTGAGAACGCTGCATGCCCATAGATGCATGGAATAAACGCGGGTTGGTGGGGCCAGGATGGGCCCGTAATGTGGTCCAACCAGAAGTCACTCACAGACTGTCTGCCAAGGGTTACTGCAGTGCATACTGTAAGGAGACCACTGGATGATGAGCCAGCAGCTGATCTGTCGGGGGCGCTGAGATCAGTTTGCTGTGAAGATTGGTTTATCAGACAATGCATGAAAAACTGTCTATGGGGGGCATGTGACTTGAAAAGAGCTCAGATGAGCTGGACCTGCACACTGACCCAAATAGTGTGGTACGATGCGTCCAAAAAACAGCTCCCGTAGGATTTTTGTGCTAAAATAGATTTTTTTGCAGATCCTGGTTCTTTAGAGTCCAAACTATGAGAAAATGATGGGTGTCAACATTTACGGACCCCCACCCCCTTTCTGGGGGTCATCTAGTTTGGGACCTCCCAGAACAGTACGCCAGCCAGTTAATGACCAATTTTCTTAATATTAGGGTTGTTTTGTAGGTTTTAAAACATTCTGAGTTCTGGCTGCTTCACTTATGAGGCAGCCAGAATAAGCTTTCTGACTTTTGGTTGGGGTCTTTCTTCACCTGGGACCCCCCAGACGGTCCCCTGAGCCTATCTCAGTACTCGCTCTGCTCCTGCTCCAGAACAATGTCATATTAGATCATAATTGAAGCAAAAGTTTTTTTCTGAAAACAAAAATGAGTAGTAAGAAATACCAGGGGTCTTCCACAGGGGCTTCGGGACCCCTGGGGGTTCTCGGAGTTACTACCTAGTGTGATACGAAGTGTACTTCTTTGCTAAAATGTATGTTTTACTGCTTTGGCTTTTATATGGACCAAACTGTCAGAAAATGATGGGTGTCAGATTTTCCGGACCCCCGCCCCCTTTCTGGGGGGTCAGCTATTTTAAGACATTGCAGAACAGTATGCCAGCCAGTTAATGTCCAATTTTCATAATATTAGAGTTGTTTTGAAGGTTTTAAAACATTCTAAGTTCATATATTGCACTTTTGAAGCAGCCAGAATAACCTTTATGACTTTTGGTGGGGGTCTCTCCTCACCTGGGACCCCCGGAATGACCCCTGAGCCTATCTCAGTACAGTCCTTGCTCTGCTCCTGCTCCAGAACAGTGTCAAATTAGATCATAATTGAAGCACAAAAGCTTTTGTACCTGTACCTAGGCTCTGTACCTGACAACAAAAATGAGTAGCTAATACCAGGGGTCTTCCACAGGGTCCGGGACGCCCGGGTGTCCTCAGTGTTACTACAGGGGGCCAGCCAAACGGCTGTTTCAGTTTTGGCCCTATTCTTGCAACCAGTTCTGCTATCTATTTTTGAATAATATTAGAAACTGTTTATCCTGGGTTTATGTAGTGTACTTGATGGTTTATTAGTATTCTCAGTATTATTTACTAGTAAGATGCCTCAGGGCGCCAATTCTTTGCTATCTGGCCAGTGATGTATATCGGACCTGTTACCCATATATGGAGACCCCTGGTACCCATATATGGAGATCCATGTACTGTATGAGATATTGTGAGAGCCCAAACATGCTTACTCAGTTATTTGTTATGTGAAAGTCCTATGATGTCTATGACAACTGACATCATACCCTTTTATGCCCATACATGGAGATCCCTGTCTGTAGAACCAGCCACACCGATATGGGCTGTCTTGGCCATATATGGATTCTGTTTGTGTGGTATGTGGCCGATGTGGCCTCCATATATGGGCATTCCCATATGAAGTCCTGTTAGATATGGGCTTAATATTGAAGACATCAGGGAACTCCATATATGGACCTTGTCATACATCTTGAATGTATGACCTCAGCATCAAAGGCTGGATTGGGGTATGTCCCTGTGACAAACTATTATCATGTCCACTGTCCAGGGGTACTTGTACATCAAGCTGCCTCACAGAAACAGGACATAGACTCCTGCCCTATGAGCCTCAGGGCTGGGCAAGGCTTACTTATTTCCATCAACATTGGAGTCATTGGAGCACTTTGGTCCAACAACCCAGCATCTGTGATAATGCAGGGTAATGGGATGGGATTTCAGTCAAAGAACTTGTAGCTGCACTTCTCTATACCAACAACCTGAGGGGCTCGGACAGTGCGAGCATGGCTGTGAAGTTTGCGGACGATACTGTTCTGGTGGACACCTCAAACTGCCCTGCTCACTTTGAAGAGGAAGCAGAGAAGCTCCACCAGTCGTGTGAGGAGCACTACCTCCAGCTGAATGTGAAGAAGACCAAAGAGCTTCTCATAAGCCCCCGGAGGAAGGATGATTAACTCAACCCTGTTCCTCAGCTGACACTGGGTGGAGAGCTGGTGCCTGGAGAGGGTCAGCAGCTACAGATATCTTGGGACCACTATTGACAGTGGGTTGACTTTTAATGACAACACACAGGCCATCTTTTCAAAGTGTCAGCAGCAGACCTACCTCCTACGGAGGCTGAGATATATGGATGTTGCCCCCCCATCCTTTGCAGCTTTTACATCTGCCATATAGAGAGCCTCCTTACCTTCTCCTTCCTGGCTTGGTAAGGGGCTCTCTCAGAGGCCAACAAGGCTAAGTTACGGAGGATAACCTCAGTGGGGTCTAAGCTCTGTGGGATGCAATGCTCTGCCCTTCAGCATCTCTACGACCAGAGGGGAGGTTGGGGTGACCAGAGATTTGGCTGGCCCCCTTTAGTAACTCTGAGGACACCTGGGGGTCCCAGACCTCCTGTGGAAGACCCCTGGTATTAGCTACTCATTTTTGTTGTCAGAGCCCAGCTACAAAAAAAGCTTTTGTGCTTCAATTATCTAATTTGACACTGTTCTGGAGAAGGAGCAGAGCAAGGACTGTAATGAGTACTGAGATAGGCTCAGGGGTCATTCCAGGGGGCCCAGGTGAGGAAAGACCCCCACCAAAAGTCATACAGGTTATTCTGGCTGCTTCAAAAGTGCAATATATGGACTTTTAAAATGAAAACAACTCTAATATTAAGAAAATTGGACATTAACTGGCTGACATACTGTTCTAAGGTCTAAGGTCCTAAAATAGATGACCCCCCAGAAAAGGGGCAGGGGTCAGGAAAATCGACAGTTTGGTCCCTATAAAAGCCAAAGCAGTAAAATAATAATAATAATAATAAGTTCAGCGAAACAAATCATTACACTATGTAGTAACTCTGAGGACCCTCTAGGGGTCCCGAAGCCCCTGTGGAAGACCCCTGGTATTTGCTACTACTCATTTTTGTTTTCAGAGCCCAGCTACAAAAACATTTATTCAATTATGATCTAATATGACATTTTTCTGGAGCAGGAGCAGAGCGATTACTGAGATTGGCACAGGGGACTGTCTGGGGGGTCCCAGGTGAGGAAAGACCCCAAACAAAAGTCAGAAAGCTTATTCTGGCTGCTTCAAAAGTGCAATAAATTAACTCAGAATGTTTTCAAACCTACAAAACAACCCTAATATTAAGAAAATTGGACATTGAGTGCCAATCCCGAAATAGTTCGGCTTTATTTGCGGGTACCAGAGTGCCGATCCCGAACTAGTTCGGCTTAAAAAAATAAAATAAAAAAATAAAAACGCGAAATTGCATGTTTAACCCCCATAGCAACCCCATCTTTCAAACATGGCAGCCATCTTGGCAGCGATCTTTGTTAAACATAATGGCTGGTATCTCATGAATGCCTGAATGGATTTCCATTCGGATTTTTTTGTTTGAAAGCTGTGAGCAATGTGGACACACAACACATTATCATCCTCCCTGCGTCAGACCCTTGACGTTCGGTCATTATAGCTTTCCGCGTTCATTTGAGCAGTAGGGAGCTAGGGAGAGCTGCCATGGCGTTCATTTGAGAGGCAGGGAGAGCTGCTCACGGCGTTCATTAGAGAAGCCGTCACTCTTTCAGTTGCTCTAGTAAGGTTACCATGGCAACGCGTCAACGGCGCGCTAGGGAGCGCTCCATTGTCAGAACCGGGATGCTGTTTTGATACACTCGTGTATCAAAACATACACTCGTGTATCAAAACAGCATCCCGGTTCTGCAACATGAGCTAAAACAGTGATCGTCACGTGACCGTTTCAATATTCCGGTGGTTTAGTTCTTTAGTTGGTTTAGGCATCTCCATTCAATGCATTTTTATTACATTTAAAGCCTTAGCTTTATAATGTGTTTAATTGTAGCTCCCTTCAATTAATTGCTTAGATTTTTTAATGTTCAATGCATTTCTTTCATGTATTTATTTAATCTGTCATGTATTTATTTTGAGCCAACCGAAATGACAATGTAATTTGGGCCAGTGTGTTTATTCATTGTTATTTATAAAAATAAATTCTAATTTGTTATGTTTTCACAGGAAGTTCAGTCGGCGGAAGTTGCGTGCGTCGTTCACCACTGAAAACAAAAACACCCCAACGGGAGAGTATTTTTTGCAGGTCTTTCAGTCCGAGTGTATACAAACAGCATCTTGTTAAGACGGCCAATCACAAGCTCCGGCTGCCTTAACCCAGTTGCTTTTTTGATACACTCGGACTGAACCACCTGCGGTTTCCTATCCGCTCGTGGATTCACTGGATTACTTGTTTCACAAGAGCAAAGAAGCGTCGCTGTCGTGGATCTGCATAATAAAGCGAGTCCATTCAGGTAAGAGACAATAGGCATCATCTAGAATGACTCAATGGGGGTTTATTGTTAAAATGTTAGGCTGTTGTACAGTAGGTCTGTAATGTTTTTCTTTACCTTGAAACACATGCTAACTCTCATGCTAACTGAAAGCTATTAAAGCTAACAACAACACCTCCCTCAGCCAGGGACCCCTTCTTAGCTGAAGCAGGGACCCCTTAGCTGAGAGAGAGATGAAGCAGGGACCCCTTAGCTGAGAGAGAGATGAAGCAGGGACCCCTTAGCTGAGAGAGATGAAGCAGGGACCCCTTAGCTGAGAGAGAGATGAAGCAGGGACCCCTTAGCTGAGAGAGAGATGCAGCAGGGACCCCTTAGCTGAAAGAGAGATGAAGCAGGGACCCCTTAGCTGAGAGAGATGAAGCAGGGAGTGGGACCCCTTAGCTGAGAGAGAGATGAAGCAGGGACCCCTTAGCTGAGAGAGAGATGAAGCAGGGACCCCTTAGCTGAGAGAGATGAAGCAGGGACCCCTTAGCTGAGAGAGAGAGAGATGAAGCAGGGACCCCTTAGCTGAGAGAGAGATGAAGCAGGGACCCCTTAGCTGAGAGAGAGATGAAGCAGGGACCCCTTAGCTGAGAGAGAGATGAAGCAGGGACCCCTTAGCTGAGAGAGAGATGAAGCAGGGACCCCTTAGCTGAGAGAGAGTTGAAGCAGGGACCCCTTAGCTGAGGGAGAGATGAAGCAGGGACCCCTTAGCTGAGGGAGAGATGAAGCAGGGACCCCTTAGCTGAGAGAGAGATGAAGCAGGGACCCCTTAGCTGAGAGAGAGATGAAGCAGGGACCCCGTAGCTGAGAAAGTTTGAGAACACTGTTCTTTACTTCAACAGTGGGAGTTACTACTGGGGGTCCTCCAAATCTTTGAGTGATAGAAACTTTTTTTTACTCCTTTTTTATATTAACTACTTGAACCCTAGTGTCCATATTCTGAGAACTGTAGCCCAAAATAGCAGATCTACAAGCTCACAACGCCTCAATCGGCTGTTTTTGGCAAAGAGCTTTGGTGTAGAGAGGAAAAAGAGCAGACCAAGTACAGAGTGAAAGGTCAAGTTTATTAAGTATTGACAGTTCAAGGTTCAAGTGGTTAAATATCTGAAAACACAAATTGACATGAAAATATACATATATACATATATGGAGATCCATCTACTGTATATAGTACATGCCTTTTATGCCCATACATCCTGTTAGATATGGGCTTAATATCGATGACATCAGGGAACTCCATATATGGACATAAAATGGTTTCTGTTAGAGTGGTTCCCATGACATCACAGCATACAATAATTTGTTATGCCCATAGGAGATCCCTATCTGACCAGCCACACAGAGAGGGGCCATGTCTTGGCCATCTGGCCAGTGATATATATCAATGACAACAGGGATCTTCATATATGGGCATAAAAGGGATTCTGGGTTATACCCATATATGGACTTTTACATAGGTTATGTCACCCGTGATATCACCTGTGATCAGGGGTGTCGCACCAAATTCTGGGCCCTGGGTACAAGGATTCAATGCGGGCCCCCCATGAATGTTCTAGGGGGAGGGGGTTTAACCCATTTAGACTGGGAACGCATTATTTTGCGCTTTAACAATTGAAAAATATCATAATATCTACAATATCACAATATCTACAAGCTCACAGCGCAGCACAGAGTGCCGCGCTGCGAGCTTGTAGATCTGCTATTTTTGAAAAATCGTGAAAATGGGACTTGTAAGGTTTTTTGAAAAACCTATGTTTCTATGTCAGTGGTGCTCAAATTGTTTTGATGTGAAGGACCCCCAAAATGATATGTTTTTGACCACGGACCCCCATCTCAAAATATTTAGTTCCAGGGATCCCCCAGAAGCCAAATTTGAGTTACAAATGTTCACTTAAAAAATACATATATTCAAAGATTTGCACACGTTTTCACGACGTTTCAAAAAATAGCAGATCTACAAGCTCGCAGCGCGGCACTCGGTGCCGCGCTGTGAGCTTGTACATTTGCTATTTTTCAATAGCTAAACTATAAAATAATTAAGGCCCCTCCACCTTGGGCCCTAGTAACTCAGTCCCACTTTCCCCCCCCTTGTGACGCCCCTGCCTGTGATGCCACAGTGATGTGAAAAGGGAACCAACCTAAAACTGTGTACACACACGTCTACACAGAGACAAGCTGTAGCATTTCTCATGGTCAATTGCGACCGAAATTCAGAATGAATTTATACTAGTCTGAATCTTCACACACGTTCTGTTTTTCTCCACAGCTGTCATGCCAGGAACACTGCGACAACAGGACCATATCCGCCCGGCTGCCTGAAGCCCACCCTCGTGTTCCAGGAATTGCTACGGCCGAGCCCTCCGACGCGACCATGTCCTGCATATTACGCTTGGATTAACAGAATTTGGTGTTGATTTGTGGACAACGTGGAGTATTTATCTGCTTCTACGGACAATGAAAGAACCAACGTCTACCACTCTCAAGCCTCAAAGTTCCTTAAGGATAGTACTTTGCATTCACTCATTCCTTCCCACAATATGAGAGTCCTATGGGCAGCTTGAAACGTGGGCGGGAGTACTTGCCTTGACAGACAGACTCCTCTAACCCAGTGGTTCTCAACCATGTGGGTCGGGACCTCCAGGGGGGTCCCCAAATTATTTTGAGGGGTCCTCAGATGATTGACTTGATGTGCAACATTGTTTTCTCACTCAACAGTAAAAAATAAATAAATAAATAAAAAAACAAGTGTATAGAGGTATATGAACATTTCTAAAGTGACAATTTAAGGAATTTTTAATACCTCTAAAATGACAAATTAAACATTGGCCAAAATTGGTCAAATATTAGAGTCAGAAATTGTGAAAATAGCCGATCTATAGCCGCAAATTGCAACACTAGATTTTATTTTAATCGGATGAATCTAGGGTTGCAATACCTCCCATAGGCAGCCAATGCATCAAAACAGTTTCTTTGCTATCTGATTGTAATAAACAACTTCAAATTCAGCTATATTGGGGCTCTATGGAAAGCTCAGAGTGTCCTCTTTCTATCTGCAAAGTGTTTGTTTCATAAAAATCCACCGTAGACATTTTAGGAGCTACTTTCTATCAAGAAATTGGAGCAGACATGGTTTATTTTCTACGTGTTGAACTTCGGAAGCGCTCGTCTTCTATTACGCAGCGTCCCGCTGCCTCCTGCATTATGTGACATTTAGAACCAGGTGGTACACATGACTGCTGAGTGACAACTCCAGCACTTGGAAAAAATTATCATCTGAAGCCAATATCTTGATAGAAAGTAGCTCATAACATGTCTACGGTGGAGTATTATGAAAGAAACTCTTTGCAGATAGAACGAGGATACTCCAAGCTTTCCATACAGCCCCGATATTGGTGAGTTTGAAGTCGTTTAATACAATCAGATAGCAAATAACTGTTTTGATGCTATGCCTGCCTATGGGAGGTATTGCAACCCTAGATTCATCAGATTAAAATAAAATCTAGTGTTGCAATTTGCGGCTAGCCGATCTACATGCTCACAACGCCTCGCAACGCAAGGTGCTGTGAGCATGTAGAACTGTGTTATACAAAATGTAATGCCTCAACTCTTACTGCTTGTCAGGGTGGGGGTTCCCAGTTAAAATATGGTTATTTTGGGGGTCGCGGCCTGAAAAAGTTTGAGAACCATTGTTCTAACCAATCAGCGTAGCAAAACATCTGACGTCATCTCAGTGCAGCCAGTCGGAAGCACGGCAAACACATATTTTCGGCCGATGAACTCCGCTAGCACATACTCTTGTTCCTTTTTAATTGTTGTAATTGATTCCAACTCTGAAATAACTTGCATTATGTTGCTTTATGTATCTATTTCTGTCTGTTATGTGGATGAATACATGGAAAATATATTTCCAAGCTGTATTACGATACACAATTTTATCAAGATTCTTTTTCATGTTGGTTTTTATGGTATTTAGGGGAGACCTTGCTACTTAACATTGAACTACTGATTTAGACAAAATTGCAAATTGGATTCTGAAACAAATCTCTGTAATTAACAGGCTCCCTCATTGTATCACGATATACTGTATACGATATCTCTGAAGAGGCATATCGTTGAGACATTGTATAGTCTCAACATATCGCCCACCCCTACACTCAACTAAGCCGTGAGTCGTGAGATGATAAACATGTAGAGATGTTTTCCCTCTCTCTGCAGTTGTAGGATACGTTGTGTGATTATTGCCATATTATCTGTCATCTATTTCAAGAACAATAAATTCTAAGAATCTGTATCTTGTCTGTGTTGATTGTCTGAAGTTTTTCTTACAGTAACACAGCCAGTTATAGTGTTGTAATAGTGATATTATTATAATAAAATGTGATACAATCTTTTTGAACAGTTAACATAAGCAGGTAACTGAGTGCACCTCATGGTAGAGCAAGGGTCTTCAGCCGGGGGTCCGGGACCCCTAGGGGGTCCTCAGAATTACTACAGGGGGTCTTCCAAATCTTTGAGTGATAGGGGGAAAAAAACTTTTTTATATGAACCACTTGAACCCGAGTGTCCATATTCGGAGAACTTTAGCCAAAAATAGCAGATCTACAAGCTCAGCTGTGAGCTTGTAGATCGGCTATATTCGGCAAAGAGGTTTGGTGTAGAGGGGAAAAAGAGCAGACTAAGTACAGATTGAAAGGTCAGGTTTGTGAAGTACTGACATTTCAAGTTGTTAAATATCTAAAAATGACATGAATCCAAAATACTGTACACTGCTTCATCTCTCTCAACTAAAGGGTCCTTGGCCTGAAAACGTTGAAGACCCTAGAAGATCTGCTATTTTCAACTAGCCAATGAACAACAGATGTTGATACTAAGTAGTATTTAGGATAGACCCCTGTATTTGATATTAAATGTACTTATTAGTATGTTAAAGTAAATGATCCTACTAGAAAGTAAAGGCTGTTAATAAAAATCTAATTACAAATCAGTCAGACTTTTCTTTCTCTCTGTGAGCTTCATAAAGTTTAATGTATATGATAAGATGTCATTATACAGTATGAACTTCATTATATACCAGTAAGACTCCCTGATCTCTTATCTCTGTCTGTCTGGCTCTCTTTTATGCCCATATGGTGTTCCATGTCCAGGCCAGTCTGTGACCACTCTGTGATGTCAGTCATTTTGGGCACTGTTTAGTATCAGTGATGTCAGAAATGATGTCGGATGTCATTCATGACAGATATAATTTGTGCATTGTTTCAACATGCAGCTGTTACCATGGGGCGACACTGTTTAGTATCAGTGATGTCAGCATACAGACAGACAGACGGCGGACAGACAGACAGACAGACAGACAGACAGACAGACAGACAGACAGACAGACAGACAGACAGACAGACAGACAGACAGACAGACATTCAGTCCATTAATACCAGTAGTTAGATGGGGTAGTTAGATGGGGTGCATAGCGTTGTTTCGATGTATTGGTGAATGCTAACCTGGTGGACTGACATCTAGACCTACTGCACATGCAGTATGAAACAGAGCTGATACAAAATACCTGTATTTTGAGGACAATAATGCTGCTATTTGTACCCTGTATATAAAATGTCACAATGCGACATAGCTCTGTTTACACAATGCTGTACCCCCTCCAACTGTATATATGTTCCCCATTTTCAACTGTTTTTTATTGTATTTGTGATACTTGCTTTGGCAATGTAAACGTATGTTTTCTCATGCCAATAAAGCTCCTTTGAATTGAATTGAATTGAATGATAACCCTAGCTAAGCCTCCACACTCCTATCTAACATCAGGGTCTAGAGCTCTACAAGAGCCAGGGGTCTTCAACGTTTTCAGGCCAAGGACCCTTTAGTTGAGAAAGAGAGATGAAGCAGGGGCCCCCACAACATATTCAGAGATTTGATAGTTCCATTGTTTAACAGCACAATCATCAGTGTATTTTTGATTCATGTCAATTTGTGTTTTCAGATATTTAACCACTTGAAATGTCAATACTTAATAAAGTTGACCTTTCACTCTGTACTTAGTCTGCTTTTTCCCCTCTACACCAAACCTCTTTGCCGAATATAGCCGATCTACAAGCTCACAACGCCTCGCGCTGACATCACTGATAATAAACAGTGCCCAAAATGACTGACATCACAGAGTAGTCACAGACTGGCCTGGACATGGAACACCATATATGGGCATAAAAGAGAGCCAGACAGACAGAGATAAGAGATCTTTCTCCATATAATGTGTGGGACACAGACAGACAGAAGGATACAATGAGTATTGCACAAATGTGAGCTGTATGTGAGTGAGAAGTTCATACTGTATAATGACATCTTATCATAATACATTATAAACTTTATGAAGCTCACAGAGAGAAAGAAAAGTCTGACTGATTTGTAATTAGATTTTTATTAACAACCATCAGTGTATTTTGGATTCATGTCAATTTGTGTTTTTAGATATTTAACTTGAAACCTGACCTTTCACTCTGTACTTAGTCTGCTCTTTTTCCCCTCTACACCAAACCTCTTTGCCGAATATAGCCGATCTACAAGCTCACAGCTGAGCTTGTAGATCTGCTATTTTTGGCTAAAGTTCTCCGAATATGGACACTCGGGTTCAAGTGGTTCATATAAAAAAGTTTTTTTCCCCCTATCACTCAAAGATTTGGAAGACCCCCTGTAGTAATTCTGAGGACCCCCTAGGGGTCCCGGACCCCCGGCTGAAGACCCTTGCTCTACCATGAGGTGCACTCAGTTACCTGCTTATGTTAACTGTTCAAAAAGATTGTATCACATTTTATTATAATAATAACACTATTACAACACTATAACTGGCTGTGTTACTGTAAGAAAAACTTCAGACAATCAACAAAGACAAGATACAGATTCAGTTCAGTTCAGTTCAGTTCATTTTATTTTTCAGCACTTTTGGACAGTTCAATACAAATATATCTGTGCATCTGAACATAGAATAGTCTCAAGAGATAATGAATAAAAAATAGAAGAGTTCAAGTTCAAGAGTTCGTTTGACATGAATAAGTGTCCAAGGTGCCAAAAAAAGGAGTAGGGAGAAGCATACTGCTTATCGAGCCCTACCCCTGGCTCATTCTCATAACAAAAGTAATAAATAGTAGAAAAATAGGTAAGAAATAGTAAGAAAATACAATATATATATTTTTTGTTCTTTTACAGCTACGTACTGTATACAGCATGTACTTCCGCACATTTTATCTCTCTCTCACACACACAACTCACTCTCTTGCATGTGAGAGTCAAGATGGCAAAGAGCTCCACATAGAATGAGTGTCACTGTGGACTGGGCAGGAGTATGACAATATTAATTACCTATATATTATAATAAGATTATACATTTTATGTTATATAATATATATCCTATATCTTAATAGGTATTATTTATATAGATGTGATGTTAGACTAGGATGATGATGATAATAATAAGGGTAATAATAGTAATAATAACAATAAGTAGTGCTCATTCTAGTAGCCATCAGATGATTCTTGCTGTTTGTAAGTGTCCAAAAAGTTTTTTTTCATTTTCCTTTTGAATTGATAAATGTTTGTGCTTTGTTTAATTTCATCGGCTAGCCCACTCCACAGTGACACTCCACAAGACGAAATACACATAAACTTGAGGGTGGTATGGACTAGCGGTTGTATGAAGTCTGACGGATTTCTCAGGTCATAGGTTGTCTCCTTGTCTGGGAATCTATGTTGTACATTGGACGGAAGTGCTTTATGTTTTGCTTTGTATATGACTTGGGCTGTTTTGAGTTTGACCAGATCAGGGAACTTTAGAATGTTGGAGTTATAAAAGAGAATGTTTGTGTGGTCACGGTATCCAGTGTTGTGTATGACTCGTACAGCTCTTTTTTGTAGGATAGTTAGTGAATGTATTGCTGTCTTGTAAGTGTTTCCCCAAACTTCTACGCAGTAAGATAAATATGGTAATATCATGGTGCAGTATAATATGTGTAGTGATTTGGTGTCTAGTATGTGTTTCGCCCTGTTAATGACAGAAATGCTCTTTGCCAGCTTGACTCCCACATGCTTTATGTGGGGTTTCCAGCAGATCCTGTGATCCAAGACAACACCTAAGAATTTGTTTTCATAGACCCGCTCAATTTCAATGTTATCAATTTTGAGTGTAGGCTCAAAATTAATTGCACGATTTCCGAAGATCATGAACTTAGTTTTTGCAAGGTTTAAAGATAATTTATTTTTGTCAAACCACTGTTTGTATTTACTGAGTTCTGTTGTCATGGTGTTCAAGAGCTGCTGGATATTCTTTCCAGTACAAAATATATTTGTATCATCAGCAAAAAGTACACATTTTGTTATAATTGATACTCTACACAAGTCATTTATGTACAGAATATATTCTTAGAATTTATTGTTCTTGAAATAGATGACAGATAATATGGCAATAATCACACAACGTATCCTACAACTGCAGAGAGAGGGAAAACATCTCTACATGTTTATCATCTCACGACTCACGGCTTAGTTGAGTGTAGGGGTGGGCGATATGGTAATATATATCGTTGAGACTATACAATGTCTCAACGATATGCGTCTTCAGAGATATCGTATACAGTATATCGTGATACAATGAGGGAGCCTGTTAATTACAGAGATTTGTTTCAGAATCCAATTTGCAATTTTGTCTAAATCAGTAGTTCAATGTTAAGTAGCAAGGTCTCCCCTAAATACCATAAAAACCAACATGAAAAAGAATCTTGATAAAATTGTGTATCGTAATACAGCTTGGAAATATATTTTCCATGTATTCATCCACATAACAGACAGAAATAGATACATAAAGCAACATAATGCAAGTTATTTCAGAGTTGGAATCAATTACAACAATTAAAAAGGAACAAGAGTATGTGCTAGCGGAGTTCATCGGCCGAAAATATGTGTTTGCCGTGCTTCCGACTGGCTGCACTGAGATGACGTCAGATGTTTTGCTACGCTGATTGGTTAGAACAATGGTTCTCAAAATTTTTCAGGCCGCGACCCCCAAAATAACCATATTTTAACTGGGAACCCCCACCCTGACAAGCAGTAAGAGTTGAGGCATTACATTTTGTATAACACAGTTCTACATGCTCACAGCACCTTGCGTTGCGAGGCGTTGTGAGCATGTAGATCGGCTAGCCGCAAATTGCAACACTAGATTTTATTTTAATCTGATGAATCTAGGGTTGCAATACCTCCCATAGGCAGGCATAGCATCAAAACAGTTATTTGCTATCTGATTGTATTAAACGACTTCAAACTCACCAATATCGGGGCTGTATGGAAAGCTTGGAGTATCCTCGTTCTATCTGCAAAGAGTTTCTTTCATAATACTCCACCGTAGACATGTTATGAGCTACTTTCTATCAAGATATTGGCTTCAGATGATAATTTTTTCCAAGTGCTGGAGTTGTCACTCAGCAGTCATGTGTACCACCTGGTTCTAAATGTCACATAATGCAGGAGGCAGCGGGACGCTGCGTAATAGAAGACGAGCGCTTCCGAAGTTCAACACGTAGAAAATAAACCATGTCTGCTCCAATTTCTTGATAGAAAGTAGCTCCTAAAATGTCTACGGTGGATTTTTATGAAACAAACACTTTGCAGATAGAAAGAGGACACTCTGAGCTTTCCATAGAGCCCCAATATAGCTGAATTTGAAGTTGTTTATTACAATCAGATAGCAAAGAAACTGTTTTGATGCATTGGCTGCCTATGGGAGGTATTGCAACCCTAGATTCATCCGATTAAAATAAAATCTAGTGTTGCAATTTGCGGCTATAGATCGGCTATTTTCACAATTTCTGACTCTAATATTTGACCAATTTTGGCCAATGTTTAATTTGTCATTTTAGAGGTATTAAAAATTCCTTAAATTGTCACTTTAGAAATGTTCATATACCTCTATACACTTGTTTTTTTATTTTTTTATTTATTTTTTACTGTTGAGTGAGAAAACAATGTTGCACATCAAGTCAATCATCTGAGGACCCCTCAAAATAATTTGGGGACCCCCCCTGGAGGTCCCGACCCACATGGTTGAGAACCACTGGGTTAGAGGAGTCTGTCTGTCAAGGCAAGTACTCCCGCCCACGTTTCAAGCTGCCCATAGGACTCTCATATTGTGGGAAGGAATGAGTGAATGCAAAGTACTATCCTTAAGGAACTTTGAGGCTTGAGAGTGGTAGACGTTGGTTCTTTCATTGTCCGTAGAAGCAGATAAATACTCCACGTTGTCCACAAATCAACACCAAATTCTGTTAATCCAAGCGTAATATGCAGGACATGGTCGCGTCGGAGGGCTCGGCCGTAGCAATTCCTGGAACACGAGGGTGGGCTTCAGGCAGCCGGGCGGATATGGTCCTGTTGTCGCAGTGTTCCTGGCATGACAGCTGTGGAGAAAAACAGAACGTGTGTGAAGATTCAGACTAGTATAAATTCATTCTGAATTTCGGTCGCAATTGACCATGAGAAATGCTACAGCTTGTCTCTGTGTAGACGTGTGTGTACACAGTTTTAGGTTGGTTCCCTTTTCACATCACTGTGACATCACAGGCAGGGGCGTCACAAGGGGGGGGAAAGTGGGACTGAGTTACTAGGGCCCAAGGTGGAGGGGCCTTAATTATTTTATAGTTTAGCTATTGAAAAATAGCAAATGTACAAGCTCACAGCGCGGCACCGAGTGCCGCGCTGCGAGCTTGTAGATCTGCTATTTTTTGAAACGTCGTGAAAACGTGTGCAAATCTTTGAATATATGTATTTTTTAAGTGAACATTTGTAACTCAAATTTGGCTTCTGGGGGATCCCTGGAACTAAATATTTTGAGATGGGGGTCCGTGGTCAAAAACATATCATTTTGGGGGTCCTTCACATCAAAACAATTTGAGCACCACTGACATAGAAACATAGGTTTTTCAAAAAACCTTACAAGTCCCATTTTCACGATTTTTCAAAAATAGCAGATCTACAAGCTCGCAGCGCGGCACTCTGTGCTGCGCTGTGAGCTTGTAGATATTATGATATTGTAGATATTATGATATTTTTCAATTGTTAAAGCGCAAAATAATGCGTTCCCAGTCTAAATGGGTTAAACCCCCTCCCCCTAGAACATTCATGGGGGGCCCGCATTGAATCCTTGTACCCAGGGCCCAGAATTTGGTGCGACACCCCTGATCACAGGTGATATCACGGGTGACATAACCTATGTAAAAGTCCATATATGGGTATAACCCAGAATCCCTTTTATGCCCATATATGAAGATCCCTGTTGTCATTGATATATATCACTGGCCAGATGGCCAAGACATGGCCCCTCTCTGTGTGGCTGGTCAGATAGGGATCTCCTATGGGCATAACAAATTATTGTATGCTGTGATGTCATGGGAACCACTCTAACAGAAACCATTTTATGTCCATATATGGAGATCCCTGATGTCATCGAAATTAAGCCCATATCTAACAGGATGTATGGGCATAAAAGGCATGTACTATATACAGTAGATGGATCTCCATATATGTATATATGTATATTTTCATGTCAATTTGTGTTTTCAGATATTTAACCACTTGAACTGTCAATACTTAATAAACTTGACCTTTCACTCTGTACTTGGTCTGCTCTTTTTCCTCTCTACACCAAAGCTCTTTGCCAAAAACAGCCGATTGAGGCGTTGTGAGCTTGTAGATCTGCTATTTTGGGCTACAGTTCTCAGAATATGGACACTAGGGTTCAAGTAGTTAATATAAAAAAGGAGTAAAAAAAAGTTTCTATCACTCAAAGATTTGGAGGACCCCCAGTAGTAACTCCCACTGTTGAAGTAAAGAACAGTGTTCTCAAACTTTCTCAGCTACGGGGTCCCTGCTTCATCTCTCTCTCAGCTAAGGGGTCCCTGCTTCATCTCTCTCTCAGCTAAGGGGTCCCTGCTTCATCTCTCCCTCAGCTAAGGGGTCCCTGCTTCATCTCTCCCTCAGCTAAGGGGTCCCTGCTTCAACTCTCTCTCAGCTAAGGGGTCCCTGCTTCATCTCTCTCTCAGCTAAGGGGTCCCTGCTTCATCTCTCTCTCAGCTAAGGGGTCCCTGCTTCATCTCTCTCTCAGCTAAGGGGTCCCTGCTTCATCTCTCTCTCAGCTAAGGGGTCCCTGCTTCATCTCTCTCTCAGCTAAGGGGTCCCTGCTTCATCTCTCTCTCTCAGCTAAGGGGTCCCTGCTTCAGCTAAGAAGGAGTCCCTGGCTGAGGGAGGTGTTGTTGTTAGCTTTAATAGCTTTCAGTTAGCATGAGAGTTAGCATGTGTTTCAAGGTAAAGAAAAACATTACAGACCTACTGTACAACAGCCTAACATTTTAACAATAAACCCCCATTGAGTCATTCTAGATGATGCCTATTGTCTCTTACCTGAATGGACTCGCTTTATTATGCAGATCCACGACAGCGACGCTTCTTTGCTCTTGTGAAACAAGTAATCCAGTGAATCCACGAGCGGATAGGAAACCGCAGGTGGTTCAGTCCGAGTGTATCAAAAAAGCAACTGGGTTAAGGCAGCCGGAGCTTGTGATTGGCCGTCTTAACAAGATGCTGTTTGTATACACTCGGACTGAAAGACCTGCAAAAAATACTCTCCCGTTGGGGTGTTTTTGTTTTCAGTGGTGAACGACGCACGCAACTTCCGCCGACTGAACTTCCTGTGAAAACATAACAAATTAGAATTTATTTTTATAAATAACAATGAATAAACACACTGGCCCAAATTACATTATTGTCATTTCGGTTGGCTCAAAATAAATACATGAAAGATTAAATAAATACATGAAAGAAATGCATTGAACATTAAAAAATCTAAGCAATTAATTGAAGGGAGCTACAATTAAACACATTATAAAGCTAAGGCTTTAAATGTAATAAAAATGCATTGAATGGAGATGCCTAAACCAACTAAAGAACTAAACCACCGGAATATTGAAACGGTCACGTGACGATCACTGTTTTAGCTCATGTTGCAGAACCGGGATGCTGTTTTGATACACGAGTGTATGTTTTGATACACGAGTGTATCAAAACAGCATCCCGGTTCTGACAATGGAGCGCTCCCTAGCGCGCCGTTGACGCGTTGCCATGGTAACCTTACTAGAGCGACTGAAAGAGTGACGGCTTCTCTAATGAACGCCGTGAGCAGCTCTCCCTGCCTCTCAAATGAACGCCATGGCAGCTCTCCCTAGCTCCCTACTGCTCAAATGAACGCGGAAAGCTATAATGACCGAACGCCATGGAGAAGATGGACGACAACCTTCACGTGGTCTTCTCTGTGAGTAGCAAGGTCAGGGTGAGAGACCCGCTTGTGAAACCAATGTCGCCAACTAGTCATCGTCAGCCTGACAGACCAAGGTGTAAGAGGCCGGGGGGATGCAAGTCCAAGCCAGGACGGGTGTCTATCCCGACGATCGACCACCAAGGGCTGGCAGTGCTCCAGCTAAACGTCGAGGGCCTTACCAACGCCAAACTCGAGATCATACACCACCTCGCCGACTCCCACAAGGTTGCAGCCGTCCTCCTACAGGAAACCCACTGTATGGCTGAAGACACCCTCAAGCTGCCCGGGTTCCACCTCGCTGGTTCCATCCTCAGCAGACATCACGGGATCGCGACCTTTGTGAGGTCTGATCTTGGGTGGGCAGCCACTGGCCAATCACCACCAGGCGCCAGCGTTGAGTGGCTGTCCACTAGGATACAGGCAACATCGGTTGTAAATGTGTACAAGCCCCCACCATCTACACTGACCGTGTCAGCCCTCCCGCTCGTCCAGGCACCCGCCATCTATGCAGGGGACTTTAACTGCCAGCACACTGACTGGGGATACTCCCACACAACACCAGATGGAGAGACGCTGTGTGAGTGGGCCTCCAACGCCAATGCTCAGCTCCTGTTCGACCCCAAAGAACCACCAAGTTTCCACTCCTCAAGATGGAACTCGTTCACCAACCCAGACCTCGCATTTGCTGTTTGCCGCAATGGTGACCCAATCCCGGAGAGACAGGTTATCGAGAGGTTCCCCCGGTCACACCATCGACCGTCTGTCATCCAAGTCCCCTCACTGGTACAGCCAGTAGGGGGCAAACCTGTCCGTAGGTGGAACTTCCGGAAGGCCAACTGGCAGGCATTCACCACGGAGACAGAGAGAACATCAGCCAGCCTCCCGGATCCAGACATCGCCGATGTGGATACAGCATATGCAGCCTACTGCAATTTGCTCTTAAGTGCAGCAAAAAAGTCCATCCCACGCGGCTACAATGCGAGCTACATCCCGGGCTGGGACGAGGAATGCAATCACCTCCTGCGTGAACACCAGCAGGCTGGCTCAAGGGAGGACGTGGACACGACTGCAACGGCACTACTCCACAAGCTGGACGCCACCCGAAGGGCCAGATGGACTGAAACCGTTGAATCAATCGATTTCACCCATTCCAGCCGTAAGGCATGGCAGATCCTTAACCAGCTTACTGGCAGGAAAACATCACCCACCAAGTGCCCTGTGACAGCAGATGCCATTGCAGCCCAGCTCCTAAAGAACAGCCAATTCCAAGGGGCAGATAAGAACTTTGCCCGCCTTACACTGCGCAAGGTGTCTTCCCTCTCTAGAGCACCCAGCGTCGATGCTGACATGTCCAGAGACTTTACCATCGCTGAACTTAGGGCAGCCATCGGCAACCTTAGGCAAGGCAAGTCCCCAGGGCATGACAACATCCACCCGGAGTTCCTGATCCACCAGAGTGAGAAAACATCTGCCTGGCTTTGCTCTTTCTTCTCTTCCTGCTTTCAGAGGTCAAAACTACCAAAGACTTGGCGCCGTGCTACTGTCATTGCCCTTCTGAAGCCAGGCAAACCTGCGGATGACCCAAAGGCCTACAGACCCATCTCGCTGCTCTGCGTCCCATTTAAGACCCTGGAGAGGATGATCCTCAGTCGCATAGAGCCAGTAGTGGACCCACAGCTTCCAAGGGAACAGGCTGGTTTCAGGCGGGGCAGGTCAACAGTAGACCAAGTAACTCTGCTCACTCAAGACATCGAGGACAGCTTCCAGGCCAATGAGAAAGCTGGTGTTGTGTTGCTTGACCTAACGGCCGCCTATGACACCGTCTGGCACCGAGGACTTCACCTGAAGCTCCTGAGGACCATCCCAGACCGGCATATGGTGAAGTTCATAATGGAGATGCTGTCCAACCGCAGCTTTACCCTTCGGACCAGCGATGACCAGCGAAGCAGACTGAGAAGGTTGAGAAACGGGGTGCCACAGGGGTCTGTCCTCTCACCACTGCTATTCAACGTCTACATCCATGACCTCCCGGAGACGTTATCCAGGCAATATGGATACGCAGATGATCTGGCCATCATGCTGCGACAACCAACATGGCCAGCGGTGGAAGAGGGTCTTAACCAGGACATGGGCACCTTGGCTGCCTACTTGCGCAGATGGCGTCTGCAACTGAGTATGGGGAAGACTATATCTGCCGCATACCACCTGTGTAACAAAGAGGCAAAGAAGGAGCTGTTGGTGTCTGTCGACAACAATCGTCTGGAACACCAATTTGCCCCCAAGTACCTCGGGGTTCGGCTAGATAGGACACTGTCCTACAAACAACACCTGGAAGAAGTGAGAGCCAAAGTGACATCAAGGGTCTCACTTATCCGCCGCCTCGCTGGCACAACCTGGGGTGCCTCTGCCAGGACACTACGTATCTCGACGCAAGCCCTGGTGTTCTCTGCGGCAGAATACTGTGCCCCAGTCTGGAGTAGGAGCCCACATGTGAAGAAGGTTGATCCTGTCATCAATAATGCCCTTCGGATCATAACTGGCTGCCTGAAACCCACCCCTGTGTCCTACCTGCCAGTCCTAGCAGGAATTCCCCCGGCCAGCCTAAGACGAGAGGCCGCTACCCTCACACTCGCAAGGAAAGCCCAAAAACATGACTGGCATATCTTGCATGAAACAACAACAAAGGCAGTGCCCCCAAGCAGACTGAAGTCCCGCCACCCCTACAACAGGTCAGCTCAAGAGATGCTTGGTTCCATCCCTGAGGACATGTCTGCAAGAACATGGCTGGCAACTGCCTGGAGGCGGGAATGGTAGTCGGCTGAGCCTACAAGTATGCACCATCACATCCTAGACCCGGGAGATGGAGTCGAAGGAGAACACCTACCACGCCGGCAGTGGACCCTGCTGAACCGCCTTCGCACTGGGGTTGGCCGCTTCAAAACACCCATGAAGAAATGGGGCCTGGCAGACAGTGCAGTATGCGAGTGTGGAGAACCCGAGCAGACTGCAGAGCACATAATCACCACCTGTCCTCTGTACAGACCTCCTTCAGAGGCCGGCCTTTTCCAAGTGGGACCAGAGACGAGGGCGTGGCTTTCCAACACTGAGCTGGACATATGACGAAGATACACGAAAGAAGAAGAAGAAGTCAAGGGTCTGACGCAGGGAGGATGATAATGTGTTGGGACACACGTGGTGCATTATCTAGGCATGGGTGTGCATGATCCGTGCACTATGAATTACATGGAAGTCTATGGAGATTCTCTGGTCATTGGGCGCCCTCTAGTGGTGAAAAGGTGGCACTCAAAGAGTTAACTGGCTGGCGTACTGTTCTGGGAGGTCCCAAACTAGATGACCCCCAGAAAGGGGGTGGGGGTCCGGAAAAGTTGACACCCATCATTTTCCATCAAAAAATCAATTTTAGCACAAAAATCCTACGGAAGTACACATCGTACCACACTAAAATGGCTAGTCCTAAAGCCAAGTGGATGTATGGAGGTGTCAAAGCATTGACAATGACTTGCACTGCTCTGTGGATGACGAACTGTTTCACAAGTGTTGTGTCCGTGAGAGTGGGCTGGGTGTGGAGGAGGACTCGGTGCTGAGAGGTAGCTTAGAGGTGACAGCATCAAACAGTTGAATTTAACGTTTCTGTAACAATGGACTAATTTTTGTCAATATATAGAACATGGGAAGATTTATTTGGTGGCTGGAAAAACTGATTTAATTCAAATGTAAAAAGTAATTTTGTTGTTGCTAAAGAAAAGTGCCTGGAGCATTTTTTTTCTGTGCTGATGTGAGAAAATAATAATATGAACAGTATTTGGACAATATTGTTTAAATAAAGGGATTTTTAAAAGTAAAAATTCTCTCTCTCTCTCCATCTCTCTCTCCCCCTCCCTCCCTGCCCCTCCTTCTTTCTTTCTTTCTTTCTTTCTTTCTTTCTCTCTCTCTCTCTCTCTCTCTCTCTCTCTCTCTCTCTCTCTCTCTCTCTCTCTCTCTCTCCCTCTCTCCCTCCCTCCCCCTCTTTCTTTCTTTCTTTCTTTCTTTCTTTCTTTCTTTCTTTTAGTCCATGGGCCATATGAGATGTCGCTCTCCGAAAGGTGGCAAATGCATTTCTGAAAAGCTCTATATCTGTAGTAGGTGGTAGAAGCATACGAGGGGTCAAACTAGGTTTATTTTTTCATGATTCTGAATCCATTGCAAGCATGTGTTTTGCACAAAAAAACATTCCTTGGGCTAAAAACGGACCCCCAAAACTATGGTTTAGTGATGAAAAGTGATGAGTCATCACTTTTTTTTTTATCCCTTTTCACTGTTTTGTGGGGCCCGTTTTTAGCCCTATCTCCATATATGGGCATACAAGGCACAAGGACGGAATGTGATGTCACAATGTGATGTCACAAATATCCAGGGTTTGATCTTTGATGAGATGATGTCATAGTTAACTGTATATTATATAATAATTGGCACTGGGTGAAAAATGGGTTACAAAATTGTGGGATAAAATTAAAGAGAAAAGAATGTGTTAGGAATAGCACTGTAAATCTGTAATAATGTCTTCATCACCTTGTCTTGATTGTTTAAACATGTGATGGAATGCTATATGCTCGATAACAGGCTTGATAAGCCCATTGATACCGGCGGGTACTCAATAAATGTGTTATCGAGTATGTAACAGGTTTGTGTTTCGAGCTCCATCCCTACTGATAGGCATCTATATAATATATAAGTACAAACACGCGCGCACACACACGCGTTCCCAGGGGCATCACACCAAATTCTGGGCCCCTGGTTACAAGGATTCACTGCGGGCCCCCCATGAATGTTAACTATTGAAAAATAGCAGATATACAAGCTCACAACGCGGCACCGAGTGCCGCGCTGCGAGCTTGTAGATCTGCTATTTTTGAAAAATCGTGAAAATGTGTGCCAAGTTTCCATGTCAGTGATGCTCAAACTTTTTCATGTGAAGGACCCCCCATCTCAAAATATTTAGTTCCAGGGACCCCCCAGAAGCAACATTTGAGTTACAAATGTTCACTTAAAAAATACATATATTCAAAGATTTGCGCACATTTTCACGAGTTTTCAAAAATAGCAGATCTACAGCGCTGTGAGCTTGTATATCTGCTATTTTTCAATAGCTAAAGTTACTAGGGCCCCTCCACCTTGGGCCCTGGTAACTCAGTCCCACTTTCCTACCCCTTGTGACGCCCCTGCGCGTTCCCGCACACACCTGGCCAGAGCGATGTAGCCCAGCGCGGCGCCCACCAGCTTCCTGCCGTGCTTCTCCTCCAGGAACAGGAAGAGCAGTGACATCATATCCTGTGCGTCTTGGCCGAGCCGCAGCTCCCCGGCGGGGGAGTAGGAGGTCCAGCGGCGCGCGGCCCACAGCATCAGGGTCAGGTGGAGAGGACTCCCTGTCCGCTCCAAGGCACGCAGCACCAGCTCAGTCTGAGGGGAGGTCAAGCTCCTCTGGCACGCCTGACACCAAGTTCATTGGATAGATGGACAGACAGACAGATAGATTAAATTAGGGGTGCAACGGTTCGCGAAATTCACGCTTCGGTTCGATATTTTGGTGACACGGTTCGATACTTTTTCGATACAAAAAATAAACAGACATTTTCTTGATGTCCTTGATTTATAAATGTATTTTCATAACTACGTGTTTTTTTGTTTTAACTTTGAACAATACAGTACCCAACCTATGGGATAGTGTTTCTCTAAGTGGGCTCTGCGGACCCCTAGGGGTCCTTGAGGGGGTTCCAGGGGAATGTGGATGTGGAGTGGTGTTGTATTGTTTGGTACAGGATCATTCGGTTCGATACTTTTCGGTTCGGTTCAACTTTCGATATTCGGTTCTATATGTCGATATATATATATATATATATATATATATATATATTAGGCCTGCAACGATACACAAAATTCACGGTTCGATTTGGATCGATATTTTGTGGTCACGGTTCGATATTTTTTCGATACAAAAAAATAATAAAATACCCCAGTTTTTTTCCCTTAAATGTATTCAAACTCATTTTCAACTTTAACAACCAACAACACCCATATTCTAGGGCAGGGGGTCCCCAGCCCTAGAATATATATATATATATATATATATATATATATATATATATATATACAGTATATAGTATCAAAATCAGCTTAACCACTTTAATCTAGCTTGTAGATCTTTTTCAAAAAGAAATCTAACAATGTTTAAATATTTTATCAGCACAAGATATTTTCAGATGTTAGTCCACTGCCAAATACATATTAATTTGAGGGTTCCTGATATGAACAGGTTTGAGAACCACTGTTCCATGGTGTATTCTTAGCAGCATGTAAAACAAATGCACCTAATGGAGTTACACTTGACTAATTTTCTGCTGTGCATTCTTAGCAAAACATCAAACTAAAGGGGGGTTATTGTAAATAACCTAAAGTTCTCTCTATAAACCCCATTATCAAAATAGGATTGTTGCCAGATTTTGCGAGAGGAATAAGCAACCAGGTCTATGAAAACTAGACCAGGTCACCTGGTTGTGCCAGACCCACAATGAAAACTAGTATGGCACTGAACTAACACATGAACACACAGGATTTTATAGTCTCAGCAACAAAGCGTAGTGAGCTTGTAGATCGGCTGTTTTCACTAGTATGGCACTGAACTAACACATGAACACACAGGATTTTATAGTCTCAGCAACAAAGCGTAGTGAGCTTGTAGATCGGCTGTTTTGACTAGTATGGCACTGAACTAACACATGAACACACAGGATTTTATAGGCTGAGCAGCTGGAAATGTTTGTGAGCTTGTAGATGGGCTGTTTTCACTAGTATGGCTGTGGGGCAAATGTTTTGCAGCACTGAACTAACACATGAACACACAGGAATTTATAGTCTCAGCAGCTCGTCAGCCAACTCAACTCAGCTGGTCCCGTACAGGTGACGGCACTCAAGGCAATCAGCCGAGCAAGGGAAGGGAGGGGCAGATGAGCAGTCAGAGGCAAACACAGGCACACTGAGGAAAAGAGGGACACTGAGGAAAAGAGGGACCGACCGACAGACCGACAAAGCCTTATGTAGGCCGACCCCCTGGGTCTGGCAACAAACCCAAGGGAAGTGAATATAGGCCATATGAACACTTTAAACCTATATATGTTGGCTATTTGAAAATAGCTGATCCGATCTGCAAGCTCACAACCACAACCGCCATTTTTAATTAGCAACTTTACATAAAAACAAGCCCAACGTCAATGTGGCTTATAATAATGTGGCAACAGATTCCTCTGCATGTCTCTCGCTACACTGGCTCAGTGAGAAGGCAGGGGCGTCAATTGGGTATGGCAGCTGCCATACCTTGGCTACAGGGGAAATAATAAAAATGTACTTTTCATCGTGCCTGTTGCTAAGGTATGGCAACATGACTGGTGTCTAGTCATGTTGCCATACCTTACCTTTTTCTGAACTGACGCCACTGTGAGAGGGCTACGAGCCTACGAGGGCTAGATTTGCTGCTTGCTTGAGCGGCTCGCATATTCATCAGTCAGTTAGACAACATCACAGTGTGGACATGCCTGGGACCCCCTATATTTTACAGTCTATGCTGGGGACCTGGCTGGATCCCGAGGCTACACTGTGACTGCCCTTGGCTTTTGTGTTGGCAGCCTGACAGTAGTAGCTGCCGGCTACGATAGCTTGCTAATGCTAACGCTAGGCTAAGTAGCCAGTTTAGCTACAGACAATGCTCCGTAGGGACAGACAGACAGAGAGAGAGAGAGAGAGAGAGAGAGAGAGAGAGAGAGAGAGTGTGTGTGTGTGTGTGTGTGTGTGTGTGTGTGTGTGTGTGTGTGTGTGTGTGTGTGTGTGTGTGTGTGTGTGTGTGTGTGTGTGTGTGTGAGAGAGAGAGAGAGAGATATCCTCTCGGTGCGTAAGCGTGCTAATATGTTTCTCCATAGCCAAGAAAGAGTGCAATACATCTTCTCCATCCAAGTGTAACCGAGTTATGATTCACATGAGCGTCACCTGTGAAAAGAAATCCCCCCCCCCCCCCCCACCCATGCACGTTTCTCTCTCTGTGTGTGTGAGGAGGAGGAGGAGCAGCTGCGGGCTGCTGATATATATATAATTAATTATCGTTCGGTCGTTCGGTACGTAGCGCGTACCGAACCGAGACCCCCGTATCGAACGGTTCGATATCGGTTCATTTATCGTTGCAGGATTAATATATATATATATATATATATATATATATATATGTGATAGGGATGAAAGGAAGGTGTTGTTATTTTTCATTTTTTGTATTATTTCTTTAAATGCAATGATGTTTTCTTTTTGTTTCTTTTATTTAAACACATTGTATTTTCGTTATGGTATTTATGTTGTAATAATATTCCTTTCCCCTTAAGCATGTTCTCTTTTTCTGAATGGACTGCGGGACTTTAAGTGAATGGAGGTTCTGGATAGGGTAACTAGCGGCCATGTTGCAGCCTATGCAGTGTGGGGTTGACGTCACGGCTGGCCAATTGAGTGGCAGCTGGGCGGGACGCAGGACTATGAATGGGACGGCGCGTCTCAGTCGAGGGGAAGCAGGGGAACGGAGCAGACGTGTTGTGAGAGAGCACAGACACCAGGGGTTCTGAGGAACCACGTACGCAATATAGAGACTCATGGGACTGAGTAAAGTAGCTATGCTACGCTAAGTGAGAACCATTGTGCGAACCTTATTAGTTACAGCGACGGAGAGACTGGTGAGCCGGTGAGAGGAGCGAACCGGCTGCCTGGCCTGCTGTGGGAGAGACGGAGAGAGACGGTCCGTGCTGACCTGCTGTGAGAGAGACGGAGAGAGACGGTCCGTGCTGACCTGCTGTGAGAGAGACGGAGAGAGACGGTCCGTGCTGACCTGCTGTGAGAGAGACGGAGAGGGACGGTCCTGTGTGTGTCGCACGCATACATCACTCACCGGCAAGGGTGTGTAAGTACCTGTCTATCGCGACACATGAAGTTAAAG
The DNA here is from genome assembly GCF_963921795.1 of Nannobrachium achirus. Taxonomy (NCBI): domain Eukaryota; kingdom Metazoa; phylum Chordata; class Actinopteri; order Myctophiformes; family Myctophidae; genus Nannobrachium; species Nannobrachium achirus. The sequence continues at coordinate 36,102 of NW_027664802.1, read as the reverse complement.
CACCGTACCTTAGGACAACCATTATGCACTTGTGAACAGATGAGCTGGCGGCCTCCTCTTGTGTGTTTCAGAATCTGCCGTGGAATTGAGACGTAGGATGTATGCTGTTGAACCCCCTATCTACTAAGCTGTGTGGCTATATTGGGCTCCCCGGTGCCCCCCCTTGCTATACTTATTCGTTGGACAACGAACACTAGTGAAGTGCGCCATGATACGCACTTTACACTTTACTAGTAGAATTGAAGATAACCTTTTTAACGATTAATAAATGCTTTGAATTGTTTTATTTTGTTAACGGCGCCTTTTAGATTTAGGTTTTTCTTTTATGTTTTATTGTTGGTTTGTGGCGTTTAGAGGCCTCTGTACAAGTTAAATTCTAATAAAACTATTGTAACTTTGTACCCCCCTGAAAACCGTTGTGGTGTCAGTCTCTCCAGGGTGTTCGTACCCGCATATTGCTCTCCCAGCCTGGTATTATTACGAACCTGTGTCTTAGCCTAGTGGTGTGTAAACCTTTAATGGTTTGTTGGTTAAAGTCCAACTGGCGTTGTCCGGCAACAAAGGTCCCCCTTTTTCATTTGGGTTTATATAAGAACAATCATACAACAGTAATATATATAATATATATATATTCCTTTAATGATAAATGGTTAATAGTATTGCATTATTATAATACAGTTATTTCTGAACGTAACAGTAAGACTGGCCCACCTTACATAATTGGCTTTGTGTCGGCAGGACCAGGAGAGAGCAATAAGGAGAGACTGAACGGTTATATTTTGTGTTTGTATTGAGATTTTAGGATGATGATGATGCCTGTATACCCGGGGGCCCCATGGTTGCCTAAGTTTGGAGGAACAGAAGGTGAGGAAAAGTATAAGGAGTGGAGAGAGCAGATTAAGGGGTTGTTGAGTACACAGGATATTACAGAGGCAAAAAAAGTTAATATTTTGTTTAAGACGCTAACAGACGAAGCTAAACGACAAATTGTTGTGTTAGAAGAAGGGGAGCGAGACACGATAACGAAAATTCTGAGGTACCTTGATGGTCTGTACAGAGAAACAGTGCCGGTATCTAAGGTGCGTTCTCAATTTTATAGCTGTACACAGCGCCCAGACGAGAGTATTGGTTCATATATTCTGAGATTGAGGGAGCTATTCTGTAGGCTGCGGCGACACGACCCGAACACGGCCCCTTCTGATTCCGTCCTACGAGATCAACTGCTAATGGGGTTGTCTGAAGGTCCTCTGAGCCAGGCCTTAAGAGTATATGCCCGAAGAAATCCGGATGATGACTTCGCTGCGCTGCGAGAAGAAGCTGTACTTCTGGATAGTGAACATGGAAGTGTGAGAGCACCTGAAGTTACATGCCATGCTGTTAACCCTGTGCCTATTCCTAACCCTTTACAGACGGCCGAGTGGAGGAACGAATTGAAACGAGAGATCTTGGATGATGTGAAGGGCCAAATGCAGGGATTCACGAAAGAGCTAATGAACGAAATCCGTCCACTCCTGCAGCCCGCTACTGTTCCTGCACCGCCTTCGCTTAACCAACAGTATGAGCCTGTCCAGGCTGGCCGTGCGCCACCACCGCGTCACGCACCTCCTAGCCATCGGTATGTGCCTACACAGGGGAATGAATGGGATGAGACGGGTCGACCCATATGTCGCCAATGCAAACGGGCGGGCCATATTGCTAGGTTTTGTAGAACCGGCCAGCCGCCGTTAAACTAAATAGGCCTGTTGCTGAGGTCCGAGCAGCAGGAGTTAAACCTCTATTAAGAGAAACTAAGGACCATGAAATGTTCATTGGCGAGTGTCCCACGATCGGGCTTACTATGGGGGGAATTTATTTACGGGGCTTATTAGATACGGGATCGCAGGTCACACTAATGCAACAGAGTTTGTTTAATAAATATTTTTCTCCGGCTAAATTAGGCAAAAAGACCCTCGTCTTTAAACTAAGAGCGGCCAATGGCCTAGAGATTCCCTATACTAGCTATGCAGTGCTAGATATGGAATTGGAGGGGGTCACTGTGCCTGGGAGGGGGGTCGTTATCATAAAAGACGAGCATTGCACACAACCTTTGATTATCTGTATGAACGTCGTAAGTGCATGCTGGAATACCTTGTTCAAAGGGCCGGGGAAGGCTGCCTTCTCCCTGCGACAGGGGAGGGCTGCCTGGAAAAATGCGTTTGCGTCGTGTAAACAGGTGGAGGCTGTGACGAAGACAGACGGTTCGCTGGGGTACGTGTGGCCTGCTCACCGACGGAAGATCCAGGTTCCTGCCCAAAGTGAAGTCCTGGTGTGGGGTCGTACACGCCGAGGTCCAGAGGGTGGGGATTTCGAGGCTCTGTTGGAGACGCTACCCGACAGCCATAAGCTGGGGGTGGCGCGCGCTCTGGTGACCATACGGGGAGGTCGGGTTCCCGTGCGGCTGTGTAATCCACATTCATATCCACTCTGGGTGGGCCGGTACGAACAACTGGGGCAACTATACCCGGTAGATGCCACTGATGTCCGGGGGCGCAAGGACCTGAGCCTGTCACTGGGCGAAGACGGAACGGTGGACGTCGCCTTGATCACCACCGAAGCGGCTGAGCTGGAGCGGCCGCTACCTCAAGAGATGCGGGCACTGATGGAGCGCACCGACCTATGAGATGAGGAGAGAGACGAGCTGCGGGCCATGCTGTCCACCTGGGAGAGGGTGTTCGCTGCCCATGATGAGGACTTCGGCTGGACTGACGTAGTGCAGCACCAGATCCACACCGGAGATGCCCCCCCCCCCCATACGTGAGCGACATCGACCTCTGCCACCTGCAATGTATAAGGAGATGAAGACGCTGCTGAGTGACATGCTGGAGAAGGGAGTTATTGCAGAGAGCTGTAGCCCATGGGCCGCACCGATCGTGTTAGTGAAGAAATAAGATGGTAACTGGCGTTTCTGCGTGGACTACCGCAAGCTGAATGCGATCACCCATAAAGACGCTTTTCCCTTGCCGCGTATCGAAGAGACATTGACGAGCCTAACACAGGCGAAGTGGTTCTCCACGCTCGACTTGGCCAGCGGATACTGGCAGGTGGGAATGGATCCTCGGGACCAAGAGAAGACTGCGTTTACAACCCCTTTGGGGCTGTTTGAGTTTAAAAGAATGCCGTTTGGGTATTAGTATATTTAGATGATATTATTATATACTCACCTGACTTTTCCTCTCACCTACAGCACCTGGATAGAGTGTTCCAGCGCCTGGAGAAACATGGGTTAAAGCTGCGCCTCGATAAATGTACGCTTCTTCAATGTGAAGTGAAATTCCTGGGGCACGTCGTGGACCAGGAGGGTGTGCACCCGGATCCCGACAAAATGGTGGCAGTGAGAGAGTGGGTCCCCCCTGAGACGGTGCGTGGCGTCCGTGCGTTCCTGGGGTTTGCGGGGTATTACCGCCGGTTTGTGCCATCCTTTGCTGCTATAACCCGACCCTTAAATAATTTACTAATCGGCATTCCAAATGACGCTAAATCCCACCAGTATAAAATAGCGTGGACGGCTGACTGCCAGAAGGCTTTCGACGCGCTAAAAACGGCCCTTACGCAGGCCCCTGTTTTGGCTTACGCCGATTATAGCCAGCCATTCGTGGTGTATACTGATGCGAGTAATCGTGGCCTGGGTGCTGTATTGGCACAAATCCAAGATGGCCGAGAGCGGGTTATTTCCTATGCGAGCCGGAGTCTGCATCCGACGGAGCAAAACGATGCCAACTATAGCTCTTTCAAGTTAGAGCTGTTAGCCCTCAAGTGGGCCGTGACGGAAAAGTTCAAAGACTATTTGACCGGGGCCCAGTTTACCATTTACACAGATAATAACCCTGTGGCGCATCTCCACACAGCCCGTTTGGGAGCAGTAGAGCAACGCTGGGCGGCCCAGTTAGCATCCTTCACATTTGATATTAAATATCGACCGGGCAAAAGTAATGCTAACGCAGACGCCTTGTCCAGGTTCCCCGTGGAAACCGCTGGGGTGGCTATGGTGGAGTTGACGCCAGAGACTGTTCAGAGTGGGGAGGAGAGAAGTGAATGGCGTGATGCACAGCAAAATGATGGGGATATCGCGGTGGTGGCGCAATGTGTGGCCCGCGGATGCTACCCCACGCTGAGTGAGAAGCAGAGTTGGTCCCGGGGAGCTAATCAGCTGCTGCGACAATGGGCCAAATTGGAACTGAAGAGCGGTGTACTGTGCCGTAGAATCATTGATCCTTATACGCAGGAGGTGTATTATCAGCTTGTTTGTCCAGGTTCTCGACGTCAGGACGTGTGGAGAGAGGTGCATGTGGCAGCGGCACATGCTGGAGCGGATCGGACGTTGGCCCAACTACGGCGCCGCTTCTATTGGACTGGCATGGAGGGGGAGGTACGCCGGTTCCATCAAGGGTGTGTCAACTGCAGCCTACAGAAAACGAGGGTAGAGCCCCGGGCCCCTTTACAGCCATTTAGTGTCTCTTACCCACTAGAAGTAGTTGCAATTGATTTCCTCACCCTAGTTGGTGTCTAGTGACTTGGTCGTCACTTACGGCGTCCTGTTGATGTTGAATTAGGGGTGCCCCCAGTACAGACCAGGGTAAGAGTGGGGAATTGGGTACAGGACCACCAGCAGCGAATGAATGTGGCTTATCGTCATGCTGGACAGAGGATGGGTGGGGCAGCTGAGCAACGGAAACGCATCTATGATCGTAGGGCAGGTATACCTCCCTTGCTACCAGGGGAACGAGTATGGGTTCGGAATCGGAATCGACAAGGGCAGGGGAAGTTGGCTCCATGGTGGGACCCTGAGCCGTTTGTAGTGATGGAAACAGTCGGGGAGGCTGGGCTGGTGTACAGGATTAGGCCAGAAAAGGGAGGCCGGGATCGAACTGTTCATCGTAACGCTTTGAAATTGTGTGTGTCCCCGCCACAGTCAACGGTGCCACCCGAGCCAGTGCCTGAAGTGAGCAGACCAGTAGTGCCGCAGTGTTATGGGTTTTTCCCTATGGGCCCACGACGTTCCGCTAGAATCAACTTGGGGCAGCCGCCTGCCAGGTATAGTCAAGTCTGAGTCGTTGCAGGGACTGCTAACGATAAAGTGGGGGGGAGTGTGATAGGGATGAAAGGAAGGTGTTGTTATTTTTCATTTTTTGTATTATTTCTTTAAATGCAATGATGTTTTCTTTTTGTTTCTTTTATTTAAACACATTGTATTTTCGTTATGGTATTTATGTTGTAATAATATTCCTTTCCCCTTAAGCATGTTCTCTTTTTCTGAATGGACTGCGGGACTTTAAGTGAATGGAGGCTCTGGATAGGGTAACTAGCGGCCATGTTGCAGCCTATGCAGTGTGGGGTTGACGTCACGGCTGGCCAATTGAGTGGCAGCTGGGCGGGACGCAGGACTATGAATGGGACGGCGCGTCTCAGTCGAGGGGAAGCAAGGGAACGGAGCAGACGTGTTGTGAGAGAGCAAAGACACCGGGGGTTCTGAGGAACCACGTACGCAATATAGAGACTCATGGGACTGAGTAAAGTAGCTATGCTACGCTAAGTGAGAACCATTGTGCGAACCTTATTAGTTACAGCGACGGAGACACTGGTGAGCCGGTGAGAGGAGTGAACCGGCTGCCTGGCCTGCTGTGAGAGAGACGGAGAGAGACGGTCCGTGCTGGCCTGCTGTGAGAGAGACGGAGAGAGACGGTCCGTGCTGACCTGCTGTGAGAGAGACGGAGAGAGACGGTCCGTGCTGACCTGCTGTGAGAGAGACGGAGAGGGACGGTCCTGTGTGTGTCGCACGCATACATCACTCAGCGGCAAGCATCTTGCTTGCCGGGTGTGTAAGTACCTGTCTATCGCGACACATGAAGTTAAAGCACCGTACCTTAGGACAACCATTATGCACTTGTGAACAGATGAGCTGGCGGCCTCCTCTTGTGTGTTTCAGAATCTGCCGTGGAATTGAGACGTAGGATGTATGCTGTTGAACCCCCTATCTACTAAGCTGTGTGGCTATATTGGGCTCCACGGTGCCCCCCCTTGCTATACTTATTCGTTGGACAACCAACACTAGTGAAGTGCTCCACGATACGCACTTTACACTTTACTAGTAGAATTGAAGATAACCTTTTTAACGATTAATAAATGCTTTGAATTGTTTTATTTTGTTAACGGCGCCTTTTAGATTTAGGTTTTTCTTTTATGTTTTATTGTTGGTTTGTGGCGTTTAGAGGCCTCTGTACAAGTTAAATTCTAATAAAACCATTTTAACTTTGTACACCCCTGAAAACCGTTGTGGTGTCAGTCTCTCCAGGGTGTTCGTACCCGCATATTGCTCTCCCAGCCTGGTATTATTACGAACCTGTGTCTTAGCCTAGTGGTGTGTAAACCTTTAATGGTTTGTTGGTTAAAGTCCAACTGGCGTTGTCCGGCAACAAAGGTCCCCCTTTTTCATTTGGGTTTATATAAGAACAATCATACAACAGTAATATATATATATTCCTTTAATGATAAATGGTTAATAGTATTGCATTATTATAATACAGTTATTTCTGAACGTAACAGTAAGACTGGCCCACCTTACATATATATATATATATATATATATATATATATATATATATATATATATATATATATATATACAGAGACGGCTCCAGAGAATTGAGTGACTGTGGGGGCTATGGGGGGCTGGCTTTTTTAGAGCGGGGGATAACCGGGTGCGCTGAGTGCCGCGTCAGCGCCAACGCTTGGAACAATCCCGTTTAAATTAACAAAGGGTGCTCCACTGGCATTGTGCACATTGTGCTCGGCGTCGGACGCTCAAAAATTCGCCCGGTTCTTTTTTTTACAAAAACGCCGGTACAACACAATGCTCCCGTTGGAGCCCTAGCCTAATGAATTTCAGAAACAAACAACAGTGAATATTACTAGCATACACACACAATTAAATACAGTGTTTTTTTTGGGGACTGCCCATAAGGTGAACTACGTAAAAACGCTCCGGTTCCAATCTCACTGGTACCTCAAAAACACTGTAACATGAATGCTAACCTGCCAACGCTGGTGAATGCTAACCTGGTGAATGCTACTATCCCTAAACCTAACCCTAATCCTAACCTCAGTAAAACTATGCCTAAACCTAATGCTGCTAACCTGCCAACGCTGGTGAATGCTAACCTGGTGAATGTTAAACTGGTGAATGATAACCCTAACCTCAGTAAAAAACCTCCTGGTCTCAATCTCACTGAATCTCAAAAACACTGTGAAATATTTATATGCGATTAAAGATGCGATTAATTTCGATTAATTAACAAAGCCTCTAATTAATTTGATTATATTTTAATCGAATCCAAGACCTATTATATATATATATATATATATATATATATGTTGAAGCCATTTGAATATTTTCTTTATGATTTATGATTATGAATTATATGAATTATGCCTGACTATGAAATATTGTATTATTATTTGGGGCTTATGATGATGATATTATTGCTATTAATTAAGATGTTGATCAAACTATGATGATGTGATTCCCTAGAGGCCCAGAGGGTGATGTTTACTAATATGGGTGTCACAGTGTGATCAGGGACAGACAGGTGACCAGCTGCTCAGAGCGGCAGGGCAAACTATTTTTCAACCACACCTCATAGCACAGAATAAGCCTTGTATACAAATACTTTCTTGTTATTTGCATTTCGAAACGAAAGTCGGGCTTCATATCACATTTATGTTGTTAATAAATGATCTGAAACAAGATACGGAATGTGTGCGTTGTTAATAGCGAAGCCGCTTTTACAAAGTTGAAAAATTGCCCACGGAAAGAAGCGGATTCCACACCAGCTCACAGTTTGTTTCAACGTTAAACTTTGAATGAAATGGAACCTGGATTCCCTTGAGATCGCGTTCCTGAGAGGACTTTGGACTGCTGCCAAAACCATCGGTTCAGTGAGTAAACAATAGCGCGGTGCGCCCCGCTGTGTTGGCCTTGAATCTCCCAAACCGTAAATAAAACAAAGCAATAAAGGATATGTTTCTGGATAAACAAACGTGTCTATAACTACTCAAACTGCATGGCGCACTGTGCGCAAATACGCTGATTATTGATTTATTCCTGCATGCAATACCGAACTGTTTTAAAGTGGCTTTCAAATCTCAGCAATCTGCTATAGGCCTAATACAAAGCGCCTCGGCGCGGCTGCGCTGCGAAGCGATACGAAATAAAACCAAGTGCTGGGATATCATATGAAAATCAAATCAAATAACGTGCTTGATGGGAGTGAACAGTGAACAAATAAAACAAAGGGAATCCAATGCAAATGAATGAAACACTGTCTGTGTGGGGAAAACAAAATGAATGCAAACCGATGTTCAAATGAATAAACTAACGAATGAAACTTGATGTCAATGAAATAAACTGTGCGAAACAATGAGTGATGAAAAGGAACATGTGGAGGCCGAAATGGTCACTGAAATGAGCAATAAAGAAAGGCACGCTGCATTTAAAGTCCTCAGTGCAACGCGCAGTGGTAAACTTGGACACTGCACTCGCAAAATGAATGAAATCAAAGCAATGATGGATGAAGGTGATGGTACTAAATATGTGCGTCAATCTGTTGCTGAGTTTGTTACGATTCTGGAGGAATTTAAAATGTACCATGAAACTGTTCAGACCTTTCTCACTGAGGATGTGAGGGAGGAGGAGAATTTGAACTGGAATGAGCCAAAAATGGCCGATTACAATTCATTTATGGGTGAAGTGGACCAATGGTTAAAAAGCGGGCCGCAAGGGCCTGACCCGCAAACTTTGGTGGATCCAAATGACAGTGTGTCTGTGTCAAAGGTATCAAAAGGATTAAAGGCCTCAAAGGAGAGTTCTATTAAATCTGAACTCACAAAGGTTGCTGCAGACAAAGCTGCTTTACTGGTCAAAGCTGAAGCGCTCAAAAGAAAACATGCACTGGAATTGGAGAGGAATCAATTGAGTGCACAACTGGAAACGCTGGATCTGGAGTCAGATATTGCTGCAACTGATGCAAAATTGAAAACTCTGGAAAATCTTGAAAACCTTGAAAAAAGTATGGAACAAAATGAAAATACGAAATCTGAAGGAAATGGAATGGAAATTCAGACCTCAGAAAATCTGAATAAAAATGTGGAGGAAGGGACTCCTGGCCCTGGCCCAGAAGAGCCACTAGGGGCACAATCGACTGCGTTTAGCGCAGACCTAAGCCTATCACATTTGGATCTTGGCCTGGGAGCTATTCCTAAAACACCACTACAGAATATGATGCAGGCTCCTATGGGACCACCACGACACAATACAAGGACTAACATCAAAGGCTATGGTATGACAGCTGCAGCAGCTGCGGCGGAAGCAGCAGGGGCTGCAGCGGCAGCAAAATCCAGTGTATCCAAGGTTTTTGTGTCCGATGGAACCCAAGGACGAGACGGGTCCCACCGACAAGACAGGTCCACTTCCAGGAGTGAAATGCCAGCGAGACCTGACAGACCTGAGCTCACAGCTATCCTGCAAAGACAGATAGATCTGGCTGATCTGTTCATGGTGCAGCAGAGGCTGGCCTCACTTCCAAGAAGAGAAGTGCCTGTGTTTGATGGCGATCCTCTTGCCTACCGACCATTCATGCAGGCCTTCAAGCATAACATGGAGAACAAAACCACCAGCAATGCAGATCGACTGTACTTCCTGGAACAGTATACAGTGGGACAGCCAAAGGAACTGGTACGAAGCTGTTTGCATTTGAATGCTGCAACAGGTTATCCAGAAGCCATGTACCTGCTTAAGCATCACTTTGGTGATGATTTCAAAATAACTACTGCCTATATTGAGAAGGCCTTGAACTGGAACCCAATACGAACGGATGACGGACAAGCACTAAACAGCTATGCACTCTACTTAAGAAGCTGTGGAAATGCAGTCCGAGATCTCCCATACATGACTGAGCTTGATTTGCCATCTCATATGAAGCAACTTGTCTCAAAGCTCCCATTCAAACTGAGAGAGAAGTGGAGATCTGCTGTATGCAACATCGTTGACGAAAAACATCAAAGACCTAGGTTCTACGATCTGATTGAGTTTATGGAAAAACAAGCCAAAATCATTCTGGATCCTGTCTTTGGAGAAATCCAAGATGTTACTGGGAGGGCAAGAAACCCCAAAACTGACTTGCAGTACATGAAATCAAGCAGCAAGAAGAGCTTTGTTACTGCTGTTACACCAGTTGCTTCCCAGGCAGAACATGTTGCCAAGACGGAACCCGACATGATCTCCAATAAGGAAAAAGGAAACAGAATAACGGACACCACTGCGGTGAAAGGAGGAGAGGCATTTGCCAAGCCTTGTGTATTCTGTAAAGGAAATCATACGATGGAATCATGTCAAACAATGTCGAAGGTTCCCCACAAAGAGAAGGTTGAATTTCTAAAGAAACTGGGATTCTGCTTTGCCTGCTTGGTGAAAGGACATATGAGCAAGACATGCAAGAAGCGCCTCACTTGTCATCTCTGTGAGAAGAAACACCCAACGGTCTTGCATATTGAGAACTTCTCTCCAGCAGACATGGCAGTCAAAAGGGATACCAGCTTCAAAAGCAACCCCATCACCAGCGCTATGGTGTCAACGGAGCATACAGGGGCCGGAACCACAGACTACAAGTTGGCAGTTGTACCTGTGAAAGTGAAGGCTAACAAGGGAAGCTGTGTTATCGAAACATATGCGTTTCTCGACCCCGGAAGCAACGCAACATTCTGTACGGAGAAGCTGATGGAACAATTGTCTATCAGGGGAAAAAGAACAGAGATCCTTCTCAAAACGATGGGAAATGAAAAACCAGTGAAAACCTACACTATGACTGGACTGGAGGTATGCAGCCTAGATGGCACTAACTTCATTGAACTCCCAGAGGTCTTCACACAAAATACCATCCCTGTCAGTCAGGAAAACATCCCCATACAAAAGGACCTAGAGGCATGGCCTTACCTGAAGGATGTCCACCTGAACTCTATCAGAGCAGAGGTCGCTCTACTGATCCCAAAAGCGATAGAGCCGTTGAAGGTCATCAACAGCCAAGGCAACGGGCCCTATGCGGTTCTGACACGCTTGGGCTGGACTGTAAATGGACCTCTTGGCAGTACCGCTCCAACAGATGAGCATGGACGACCTCGGATAACATCAAACAGAATTTCTGTAGCCAAACTTGAAGAGCTTCTCATTCGACAATACAATCAGGACTTTTCAGAGCTGGCTTACAATGAGAAGCAAGAGCACTCCTTTGAGGACAAGAAGTTCATCAAAGTGGTCAGTGACTCCATCACTAAGAAAGAAGGCCACTATGTCATACGACTCCCCTTCCGTCAAGAAAGTATCTGCCTACCGAACAACAGGAAAATAGCAGAGCAAAGAACCCGAAGTCTCAGCCAGAGATTTAAGAAAGACGAAGCTTTTTGCAACGTCTACATCACTTTCATGAACGATGTCTTGATGAAAGGACACGCTGAAAGAGTTCCAGAAGAACAGCTCCTCCGGACTGATGGAAAATTGTGGTATATTCCCCACCACGGGGTCTACCACAAAAGGAAAAAGACAATCCGGGTGGTATTCGACTGTACTTCGTCCTTTCAAGGAACTTCTCTGAATTCTGAACTGCTGCAAGGTCCTGACCTTACGAACACCTTGCTGGGTGTACTCCTTCGATTCCGACAGGAACCAGTGGCAGTAATGGCGGACATCGAAGGAATGTTCCATCAAGTAAGAATACCTGAAGATGATGTGGACTTCCTCAGATTCCTGTGGTGGCCTGGTGGAAACACCAATGAACCCCTGGCAGAGTACCGAATGACGGTGCATCTCTTCGGAGCAGTATCGTCACCTAGCTGCGCCAATTTTGCACTGAAGCGGACGGCTGATGATAATGAAGGGAAGTATGGCACTGAAGTTCTCAACACCATCCGCCAGGACTTCTATGTGGACGACTGTCTCAAATCTGTCCAAAACGTGGAACGAGCGATCTGTCTGGTACAGGAGTTGAAAGCAGTGTGTGCTACTGGTGGATTCAAACTCACCAAATGGACCAGCAACAGTCGTTCTGTCCTCGCCTCTGTACCAGCAGAAGAAAGGGCAAAGGAGGTGAAGAATCTGGACCTTGACACGGACATAGAGTCCGACACATTCTTCTTTATGATCAATCCGAAACAACAATCACTTACCCGCAGAAGTATCCTGTCTGTACTGAACTCAGTTTACGACCCTCTTGGTTTACTAGCACCAGTCATGCTGACAGGGAAAACGATACTCCAAGAGATCTGCAAACTGAACTGTGGCTGGGATGAAGAGATTCCGAATGCTTTCGCATCGAAATGGAAGGAATGGCTTAAAGAGCTCAACCTGATTTCGGACCTCAAGGTCAAGAGATGCCTTAAGCCACCAAACTTCGAAACCTCTAGCGCACAGCTACACCACTTCTGTGATGCGAGTGAGCGGGGTTACGGCACAGTAAGTTACCTCAAACTGACCAGCAACAGCGGACAAACTCATGTGGCCTTTGTTATAGGAAAGGCAAGGGTTGCACCTCTGAAAGTGGTGACAATCCCAAGACTTGAACTTGCAGCCGCTGTCCTTGCTGCACGGATTGACAAAATGCAGAAAAGAGAGCTTGAGGTAACCCTAACTGATTCTGTCTTCTGGACAGACAGCACCTCTGTCTTAAAATACATCCTGAATGACACCAGAAGATTTCAGACCTATGTGGCTAACCGAGTGTCTACTATTCGAGATCTAACACACAAATCTCAGTGGCGCCACCTAACGACTGCAATCAATCCGGCAGACTGCGCATCAAGAGGAATGCGAGCAGAGCCTTTCCTCAGTGATGGAAGTTGGCTGAAAGGACCAGACTTCCTGATGCAACCTGAAAAGGATTGGCCAACACTCTCTGAAGTACCTCTCATACTCTCCTACAGTGACCCAGAGATCAAGAAAACGGCTGTTACTTTCGCTACGACTGCTCTACCTTGTCCTTTGACACGCTTTATCGAGCACTTCTCATCATGGGACAGATTGATCAGATAGATCAACAGCCTGGATTTTGAAATTCAAACGGACTCTGAGACACTTGAGCCTCCAAAAGAAAGCTGGTTACGCTCTGCACACAGTGAAACCAGACTTACCTGAACAACTGTCTGTGAAAGATCTTGCAGAGGCTGAAGAGTCACTCATATCCTACATCCAACAGCAAACCTTCAAAGACGAGGTGGCCTCCTTGGAAAGGGGCCAACCTGTGAAAAGGAGCAGTAGGATCTACAAACTCGACCCTGTCCTCCAGGATGGAACCCTAAGGGTTGGAGGCAGGTTAAGTAAGCTGGCGATGCCAGAAGCTACGAAACATCCGGCTATTCTGCCCAATGACCATCACTTCTCAAGACTCCTCTTGAACCACATTCACATCTTAGTGGGTCATTGTGGAAGAAACCAGATGCTCTCCAAACTCCGAACAAAGTACTGGATCATTAAGGCGAACTCGACTGCAAGGAAGATATCCCGCAACTGCGTACTATGCAGGCGATGGCATGGCACTGCTATACAACAGAAAATGGCGGACCTACCTCTTAACAGAATCACACCAGACCTACCCCCCTTTACCCATACTGGCTTGGACTACTTTGGTCCTATCGACCGGAGTAAAGTGAAGAGGTATGGAGCCCTATTCACGTGTCTTGCTACTAGAGCCATACATCTGGAGATGGCCTACACCCTGGATACAGACTCCTGTATTTCTGCACTCCGAAGGTTCATCTGCAGACGAGGCCAAGTGAAAGAAATAGTTTCCGACAATGGAACTAATTTCGTAGGTGCCGAAAGAGAACTTCGAGAAGCATTCGACCACCTAAACCTTAACAACATCCAGCACTCCGTTCAAGCTGAAGGTATAAAGTGGACATTCAACCCTCCCTACGGACCACATCATGGAGGTGTGTGGGAGCGTCTCATTCGCATCATCAAAAAGATTCTCTACGCAAGCATGACCTCTATTCCAGAAGAATATGGAAACAGGTCCAATACATATCAGACCTCTTCTGGAAACGTTGGACTCGGGAATACCTTCCGTTAATGCAGGAGAGGCAAAAGTGGAACGTGGTGAGGGAAAACTTGAAACCTGGAGACATAGTCCTCGTCATCGATGAAAACTCCCCGCGCAACTCCTGGCCCATGGGCCGAATCATGGATGTCTTTCCGGACAAATGGGGACATGTGCGGCGTGTCAAGATCAGGACACAAAATGGAACTCTGAAGAGGCCCATTACGAAGTTGTGCCTCCTCAAAGACATGATTTAAACTACGCAAGCCACGGAGGATCGACGGCATCCCCCGGACGGGCACTCCAACCGTCACGGTGCAGCTGCTGACTGCCACATGCCCGTGGTCGAAGACCCCCCCCCCCCCCCCCCCTTTCACATACACTGACACAAAAGAACTTTGACACCTTTTTTTGAAAGAAGACCTTTTCGAAGAAGATTTTTGAATGAACTTGACAATGGACTTGAGTTAATGGCTTCTTTTGATTTATGAAATGTATTGTATTGCCTTTAACGGTCAATTAGGGGCCGGTATGTTGAAGCCATTTGAATATTTTCTTTATGATTTATGATTATGAATTATATGAATTATGCCTGACTATGAAATATTGTATTATTATTTGGGGCTTATGATGATGATATTATTGCTATTAATTAAGATGTTGATCAAACTATGATGATGTGATTCCCTAGAGGCCCAGAGGGTGACGTTTACTAATATGGGTGTCACAGTGTGATCAGGGACAGACAGGTGACCGGCTGCTCAGAGCGGCAGGGCAAACAATTTTTCAACCACACTATAGCACAGAATAAGCCTTGTATACGAATACTTTCTTGTTATTTGCATTTCGAAACGAAAGTCGGGCTTCATATCACATTTATGTTGTTAATAAATTATCTGAAACGAGATACGGAATGTGTGTGTTGTTAAAGGGGAGTTTCGGTCAAAAACGACTTTCCTACCTTTGAAATGATGATCCAGGAAGGCTCTGGGCTGATCCAGGTGTTGTTTTACCCAAAACAGCATTTTGTTCATTTTTTGATTTTCTCCCCTGCACCCCACGGCTCCAAAACGGCACCCTTTGGGTCAACCCGTAATCCGGTTATTATTCTTGCTCAAAATTCAATTTTCTCGCTCGGTCTCAGTCCCTCATACTGTAGTTAGCATATCCGAGCTACATCAGCTCCTGGTCGCCGCCATGTTTGTTTACAACAAGCTCAACTCTGAACTCTCAGCCCAGGAGAGAACACTGGGAAATCCCGTTTTGTATCGCGTGACTCCCCGACGCGCGACGAACAATAAAACACAAAAATGCTCTTAGCCAAAGAAAAAAGATGTACCTATGTCGACAAAGTCTGCAGAGTGATGTATGGTGTAGCCTCTTGTCTGCCTCAACAGGTAACAGGCTGTGGGGGAGGGAGGTGGAGCAGCAACAGCAGCAGCAGCTCGTGAACGCGCGTTTCCCAACGGGAACGGGATTTCCCAGTGTTTCTCTCCTGGGCTGAGAGTTCAGAGTTGAGCTTGTTGTAAACAAACATGGCGGCGACCAGGAGCTGATGTAGCTCGGATATGCTAACTACAGTATGAGGGACTGAGACCGAGCGAGAAAAGTGAATTTTGAGCGAGAATAATAACCGGATTACGGGTTGACCCAAAGGGTGCCGTTTTGGAGCCGTGGGGTGCAGGGGAGAAAATCGAAAAATGAACAAAATGCTGTTTTGGGTAAAACAACACCTGGATCAGCCCAGAGCCTTCCTGGATCATCATTTCAAAGGTAGGAAAGTCGTTTTTGACCGAAACTCCCCTTTAATAGCGAAGCCGCTCTTACAATATATATATATATTAGACCCTCCAGAAAAACGCGGGCAAAAATCCTTGATTATGCGGGCTAAAATCCTTGATTTTGCAGGCAAAAATCCTTGATTATGCGGTGAATTATGCGGGGTTTTTGTGTGAATTTATGCGATGACAATGCGAAACTATGCGAAATATGCGGGAACTTAAAAAACATATTTATAGCCTATGTACAGTATATATACATATTATAATAAAAATTGATAACTATTAATTAAACCACTTTAATATACAGTACACTGGCTATTTGGAAATAGACAATCTACAAGCTCACAACGTCACTAAGTAGTCATCAAAGTAGTCAAAACACGAATTTAAGGGTCTTTGAGTGAATTGAGAAATGCAAAACAGACTTTTTTGACTGCCTTTCATTATTTTCAAGGCAAAAAAGCAAACCTCTGTCAAATATCTGCAATTTAATTACCTTAATGGGCTACATCAAGGCAAAAATAACCTATGCGATTGCTAAGGATACAGCTCACTGCTAAAGCAAAACTCTGGTTTATTTATGTGGTTTTGCTCTCTCTAAAGGGATTTAAGGGATTAAAATGTTATGCATTCAATTGCTGTTCCTATCCATCCATGGAATACTGCGTGCTACTTTTTTTCGGAGAGGTGCTCGTTTCCTTTGAACGGCAACGACACAACGTTTCAAACGGAGTACAATGGAGACCTCAAAACAAGTAGGATAAACTTTAATTTGTCGTTTCTTGAAGTTTGAGGACCGAGGAAGAGTGTGTTATTCTAGTGTCACGTTGGCGAGGGCCAACGCTCATACCGTATAGCCTACATTATGCCTGCATCTCTCTCTCTGTCTGCCTGCAGTTCTCACGGTGCAGCGTGCACGCAATCGCACGGCACACACACACACACACACACACACACACACACACACACACACACACACACACACACAGAGAGAGAGAGAGAGAGGAGCCACGTGTTTCTCAGCGCATCATTGTTTTGCTTCTGTTTTGTGTCTGAACGTGATTGAACGGTGAAGCATGACTATACTTTTATGCGAAAAAGTGCGGGGATTGTGAAATCAAGCGATGCCCGCATATTTCGCATATTTTCTGCGGAAATATGCGAAATATGCGGTGAATATGCGGGGATTGTGAAATCATGCGAGCCCCCGCATAATCAGCGGCATTTATTGATTATTGCGGGAAATTCTGCGATCGCATAATCGCGTTTTATTATTATATATATATATGTATATATATATATTATAAAAACCTCCCCTCCTGCTTTGAACCCGGGTCTCCCATGTGTAAGTCCAATATCTTAACCGTTACTCCAAAGGGATATCCCTATGAAATAAGGGCAGATACTAGACTTTTGAGGCTTCAGGATTTTTAACTGCCGGTCACCGTGACCGGCATGATTAAAATGTACCGGACATCTGAAGAAAATACCGGACATAATCATTTTAATGCATACTTTACAAGCAGGTGCACAAACAGCCAATAGCAACAGTTAAAGTATTAGGTCTACTGCATAGTGGGGACTGAAAACGAATTGAATGAAAAAGTTGTCTAAAAAGAAAAAGAAAAAACGCTTCAATCTTGCATAAAGGAATTAATTATATTGGACTGATCGCGCAGGCTGTCTGCATGTGGCACACTGATTTCACAACAACGTCTTTCTGTTGCATCATTCATGCCAACAATACAATACCATGTCGACTTCAGAATAATGAAAAGGTTGATAGATTCATCTGGCCAGCAATGAATCCAATACTCACTGTCGATTGGTGACACAGACAGTGCGTCCATGCGCATGTTATGCAACTTTGGGAGAGTTGAAAAGGCTTTGTTCTTCCTACTGTCTCCACTCCATCTTCTCTCCTCATAAATAACTTCAATCAATCAAGTGTATAATGTTTGTTTATATGGGTTGATTGCTGACCGTGCGTGCATTCCTTAAATTCCCATGGCTTTACATGCTGTGCGTGCGTCGCAAACTGACACTGAAATGAGCGAGCGAGAGAGAGAGAGAGAAAGAGAGAGAGAGAGAGAGAGGGGGAGTGTGCGGGCGAGCGAGCGAGCGAGTGAGAAAGAATGAGAGAGAGAGAGAGAGAGAGAGAGAGAGAGAGAGAGAGAGAGACAGGCAACCTGCGTAGAGGAGCAGACCGCAATAATAATAAATGACCATTGGTTTTTCAATCGGTCAGAATGTCCGGGAGGAATTTTTGCGACCGTCAGGGAGCAGTTTACTATGAAAACCTCCACCGGCCGTCCGTCGGTCGGTCGGTCGGTCGGTCGGTCGGTCACACGTCACACGTCACACCTTTGCCCTGCTCATATCTCCGCATCAGTATATAGGGCTTGTTTGTTTATTGTATGACATCACGCCACATCATCAGCTGTGGACTCTGTGATGTCATCGTATCGCATCAGTATATAGGGCTTGTTTGTTTATTGTATGACATCACGCCACATCATCAGCTGTGGACTCTGTGATGTCATCGTATCTCCATATATGGCCATCTCCGTATATGGAGATATAAGTCGTCCATGCCCAAGTATGGGCTGGTGAGGTCAGACTTTGTGTGATGCGTAGGTTATCTCCATATATGGAGATTCAACATTCCAGGCAATGCTCTCTTCCCTGGTGAGAATTGCCCCTTTATATAGGGCTTGTTTGTGTATTGTATGACATCACGCCACATCATCAGCTGTGGACTCTGTGATGTCATCGTATCTCCATATATGGCCATCTCCGTATATGGAGATATAATTCGTCCATGCCCAAGTATGGGCTGGTGAGGTCAGACTTTGTGTGATGCGTAGGTTATCTCCATATATGGAGATTCAACATTCCAGGTGTAACTATGGCTACCCGTATGACGTGAGAGTTGGAGGTTGTGATATTTGTGGAGATAAGCGACCAACGGTCGCTTATTGCGACCGTCAGGGAGCAGTTTACTACCAGTAAGACTCCCTAATCGGGAGATAAGCGACCGTTGGTCGCTTATCTCCACAAATAGGCCAAAAAATGTGTTTTACCAATTATCAAGACATACGGGCAGTTGACAGTTTGCCATGGTTACTCATTGAAGTTGAATCTCCATATATGGAGATAACCTACGCATCACACTAAGTCTGACCTCACCAGCCCATATTTGGGCATGAGCAACTTATGTCTCCATATATGGAGATATGATGACATCACACAGTCCTCAGCCGATGATGTGGCGTGATGTCATACAATACACAAACGAGCCCTACAGTATAAAGGGGCAATTCTTGCCAGGAAAGAAGCATTTCTTCGACTCAGACCTTATCGCCAGGGTTGGCTTATAGCAGCTGTCGGTAGGACCATATATGGATTCTGTTAGTGTGGATCTCCTAACAGGGCATCATCTGGGATACAATCCCTTTTATGCCCATATATGGAGATCCCTAACAGAATCCCTTTCATGCCCATATATGTAGATCCCTAACAGAATCCCTTTTATGCCCATATATGGAGATCCCTAACAGCATCCCTTTTATGCCCATATATGGAGATCACTAACAGCTAACAGAATCCCTTTTATGCCCATATATGGAGATCCCTAACAGAATCCCTTTTATGCCCATATATGGAGATCCCTAACAGAATCCCTTTTATGCCCATATATGGAGATCCCTAACAGAATCCCTTTTATGCCCATATATGGAGATCCCTAACAGAATCCCTTTTATGCCCATATATGGAGATCCCTAACAGAATCCCTTTTATGCCCATATATGGAGATCCCTAACAGAATCCCTTGTATGCCCATATATGGAGATCCCTAGCAGAATCCCTTTTATGCCCATATATGGAGATCCCTAACAGAATCCCTTTTATGCCCATATATTATGGAGAAATCCCTGCTCTGAGTATCTGACATCAGTGTGATGTCACCTGTTTATGCCCATATATGGAGATCCCTGCTCTGCGTATCTGGTTGCTATGGTAAACAGTTGGTTGCTAGGGTAAAAAAAACATGGTTGCTATGGTAAACAGTTGGTTGCTAGGGTAAACAGTTGGTTGCTAGGGTAAAACCATGGTTGCTAAGGTGGTTGCTAACGTACACTAACAAACCAGCAACAACAGACTGTTGCCACAGCAACGTACACAAATGTTTCTGTACACATGTGGTGTGATGTCATACTGATGCGGAGATATGAGCAGGGCAAAGGTGTGACGTGTGACGTGTGACCGACCGACGGACGGCCGGTGGAGGTTTTCATTGCGACCGTCAGGGAGCAGTTTACTATGAAAACCTCCACCGGCCGTCCGTCCGTCGGTCGGTCGGTCGGTCACACGTCACACGTCACACCTTTGCCCTGCTCATATCTCCGCATCAGTATATAGGGCTTGTTTGTTTAGTGTATGACATCACGCCACATCATCAGCTGTGGACTCTGTGATGTCATCGTATCGCATCAGTATATAGGGCTTGTTTGTTTATTGTATGACATCACGCCACATCATCAGCTGTGGACTCTGTGATGTCATCGTATCTCCATATATGGCCATCTCCGTATATGGAGATATAAGTCGTCCATGCCCAAGTATGGGCTGGTGAGGTCAGACTTTGTGTGATGCGTAGGTTATTGCGACCGTCAGGGAGCAGTTTACTATGAAAACCTCCACCGGCCGTCCGTCGGTCGGTCGGTCACACGTCACACGTCACACCTTTGCCCTGCTCATATCTCCGCATCAGTATGACATCACACCAGATGTGTACACAAACCTTTGTGTACGTTGCTGTGGCAACAGTCTGTTGTTGCTGGTTTGTTAGTGTACGTTAGCAACCACCTTAGCAACCATGGTTTTACCCTAGCAACCAACTGTTTACCCTAGCAACCAACTGTTTACCATAGCAACCATGTTTTTTTACCCTAGCAACCAACTGTTTACCATAGCAACCAGATACGCAGAGCAGGGATCTCCATATATGGGCATAAACAGGTGACATCACACTGATGTCAGATACTCAGAGCAGGGATTTCTCCATAATATATGGGCATAAAAGGGATTCTGTTAGGGATCTCCATATATGGGCATAAAAGGGATTCTGTTAGGGATCTCCATATATGGGCATACAAGGGATTCTGTTAGGGATCTCCATATATGGGCATAAAAGGGATTCTGTTAGGGATCTCCATATATGGGCATAAAAGGGATTCTGTTAGGGATCTCCATATATGGGCATAAAAGGGATTCTGTTAGGAATCTCCATATATGGGCATAAAAGGGATTCTGTTAGGGATCTCCATATATGGGCATAAAAGGAGATTCAACATTCCAGGCAATGCTCTCTTCCCTGGTGAGAATTGCCCCTTTATTGCGACCGTTAGGGAGCAGTTTACTATGAAAACCTCCACCGGCCATCCGTCCGTCGGTCGGTCGGTCGGTCGGTCACACGTCACACGTCACACCTTTGCCCTGCTCATATCTCCGCATCAGTATGACATCACACCACATGTGTACACAAACCTTTGTGTACGTTGCTGTGGCAACAGTCTGTTGTTGCTGGTCTGTTAGTGTACGTTAGCAACCACCTTAGCAACCATGGTTTTACCCTAGCAACCAACTGTTTACCCTAGCAACCAACTGTTTACCATAGCAACCATGTTTTTTTACCCTAGCAACCAACTGTTTACCATAGCAACCAGATACGCAGAGCAGGGATCTCCATATATGGGCATAAACAGATGACATCACATTGATGTCAGATACTCAGAGCAGGGATTTCTCCATAATATATGGGCATAAAAGGGATTCTGTTAGGGATCTCCATATATGGGCATAAAAGGGATTCTGTTAGGGATCTCCATATATGGGCATAAAAGGGATTCTGTTAGGGATCTCCATATATGGGCATACAAGGGATTCTGTTAGGGATCTCCATATATGGGCATAAAAGGGATTCTGTTAGGGATCTCCATATATGGGCATAAAAGGGATTCGGTGTTTGACATCCGAGCTGGTGTAATGCAAGGAGACACCCTAGCCCCCTACCTCTTCATCATAGTTCTAGATTATGCGCTCAGGAAAGCCATAGGTGGACGAGAACAAGAGCTTGGCTTCACGCTAACACCAAGGAGGTCAAGGCGGCATCTCGCAGTAGTTCTGACAGACCTGGACTATGCGGACGACATCAGCCTGCTCTCCGACAGCATGGAACAAGCACAAGAACTCCTGAACAGGGTGGAGATAGAGTGTGCCAAAGTTGGTCTCAGGCTAAATGCTAAGAAAAAAAAAAAAAAAAAAGAAAACTGAGGTTATCACCTATAACCTACCTGATCACTCACCTCTGACAACAACAGAAGGAGCTGTGTTGAAGGAAGTCAAGGACTTCAAGTACCTGGGCGCATGGGTCGACTCAACTGAGAAAGACCTTAAAGTAAGGAAGGCACTCGCTTGGAGGGCCCTGAACGGCATGAACAGTGTATGGAACTCTAGCCTCCCCCGCCAAATCAAACATAGCTTCTTCTTTGCAACAGTGGAGTCTGTTCTCCTCTATGGCAGTGAATGCTGGACCCTGAAGCCAACCCTGCAGAAGTCTCTAGATGGGTGCTACACTAGAATGTTGCGTGCAGTACTCAACATCAACAGGAGTGCACATGTTACCAACAGGAGCCTGTATGAGGGAATACCAAGGGTAAGCGAGAAAATTGCCACCAGAAGAATGAGACTAGCAGGACACTGCCAAAGACACCAGGAGCTTCCAGCCAGCAAATTGGTACTGTGGGAGCCAACACATGGGCACCGGTCGCGAGGACGTCCCACAAAAACATACGTGGACGTACTCAAGGAAGACGTAGGGACACAGAACACCAATGAGCTGGCCAGATGTATGGAGAACCGAGATGACTGGAAACAACGATGGAGGGCTCGTCTGAGGACGACCTAGATAGATAGGGATCTCCATATATGGGCATAAAAGGGATTCTGTTAGGGATCTCCATATATGGGCATAAAAGGGATTCTGTTAGCTGTTAGTGATCTCCATATATGGGCATAAAAGGGATGCTGTTAGGGATCTCCATATATGGGCATAAAAGGGATTCTGTTAGGGATCTCCATATATGGGCATGAAAGGGATTCTGTTAGGGATCTCCATATATGGGCATAAAAGGGATTGTATCCCAGATGATGCCCTGTTAGGAGATCCACACTAACAGAATCCATATATGGTCCTACCGACAGCTGCTATAAGCCAACCCTGGCGATAAGGTCTGAGTCGAAGAAATGCTTCTTTCCTGGCAAGAATTGCCCCTTTATACTGTAGGGCTCGTTTGTGTATTGTATGACATCACGCCACATCATCGGCTGAGGACTGTGTGATGTCATCATATCTCCATATATGGAGACATAAGTTGCTCATGCCCAAATATGGGCTGGTGAGGTCAGACTTAGTGTGATGCGTAGGTTATCTCCATATATGGAGATTCAACTTCAATGAGTAACCATGGCAAACTGTCAACTGCCCGTATGTCTTGATAATTGGTAAAACAAACTTTTGGCCTATTTGTGGAGATAAGCGACCAACGGTCGCTTATCTCCCGATTAGGGAGTCTTACTGGTAGTAAACTGCTCCCTGACGGTCGCAATGAAAACCTCCACCGGCCGTCCGTCCGTCGGTCGGTCGGTCGGTCGGTCACACGTCACACGTCACACCTTTGCCCTGCTCATATCTCCGCATCAGTATATAGGGCTTGTTTGTTTATTGTATGACATCACGCCACATCATCAGCTGTGGACTCTGTGATGTCATCGTATCGCATCAGTATATAGGGCTTGTTTGTTTATTGTATGACATCACGCCACATCATCAGCTGTGGACTCTGTGATGTCATCGTATCTCCATATATGGCCATCTCCGTATATGGAGATATAAGTCGTCCATGCCCAAGTATGGGCTGGTGAGGTCAGACTTTGTGTGATGCGTAGGTTATCTCCATATATGGAGATTCAACATTCCAGGTGTAACTATGGCTACCCGTATGATGTGAGAGGTGGAGGTTGTGATATTTGTGGAGATAAGCGACCAACGGTCGCTTATCTCCCGATTAGGGAGTCTTACTGGTATATATATATATATATATATATATATATATATATGTGTGTGTGTCCTTCCATCACTGTTGCTACCTGCATGTGTGACGCTATGATGTCGCTCCCCTCGTCGTGCGACAGAGGCTCCACCTCCAGGGGGGCGTGGCCTTCGGCGGCGTCCATCTTGAGACGCAGGGCGTGGTGGGCGGGACTCTGCGTGTCGGCCGACACCACCAGGTGGACGTTGGGCGGGAGGTCGAAGGGCAGCCAGTGGAGGTCGCGACCTTGATGCAGATGTGAAGGAAAGTATAAGCACATTTACTTTAAGCCATTAAGACCGGGAATGCATTATTACCTATTATTTTTTTGTTACAGGGGCCTTTAGCCAATTATTGCCTTCCGGCCAATCCTATGGTCATGAAGTGTGGGTCATGACCCAAATTATACCGGTAAGGTCGCGGGAGCAAGCGGCCGAAATGGGTTTCCTCAGATGGGTGGCTGGTTGCGACCGTTAGGGAGCAGTTTACTATGAAAACCTCCACCGGCCGTCCGTCGGTCGGTCACACGTCACACGTCACACCTTTGCCCTGCTCATATCTCCGCATCAGTATGACATCACACCACATGTGTACACAAACCTTTGTGTACGTTGCTGTGGCAACAGTCTGTTTGTTGTTACTTCTGTTGGTTTCTGCACTGATCATTTATACAATTCAGCTGTGTTTGCTCGTGTCATCATGATGAGGTCATAAATCAGCCATGCCCAAATATAGATTTTACGGGTTTACATGCTTACTCAGTTATTCGTTATGTGAAAGTCCTATGACGTCTATGATATCTGACATCATCATACATGCATTCCCTTTTATGCCCATAAATGGAGATCCCCTCTGTAGAACCAGCCACTGACATCACTGTAATGTCAGGGGAACCAAATCCCTTTTATGCCCATATATGGAGATCCCTGTGACCTGTGATGCCAGGGGAACCAAATCCCTTTTATGCCCATATATGGAGATATGGAGATCCCCGTGTTGCCATGGTAACCAAATCCATTTTATGCCCATATATGGAGATCCCTGTACATATGGTGCCAACCCCGAGTTTCCCGAGTTTGTATTGGTACTAGTGCTAAACGCTAAGAAAACTGAGGTTATCACCTATAACCTACCTGATCACTCACCTCTGACAACAACAGAAGGAGCTGTGTTGAAGGAAGTCAAGGACTTCAAGTACCTGGGCGCATGGGTCGACTCAACTGAGAAAGACCTTAAAGTAAGGAAGGCACTCGCTTGGAGGGCCCTGAACGGCATGAACAGTGTATGGAACTCTAACCTCCCCCGCCAAATCAAACTTAGCTTCTTCTTTGCAACGGTGGAGTCTGTTCTCCTCTATGGCAGTGAATGCTGGACCCTGAAGCCAACCCTGCAGAAGTCTCTAGACGGGTGCTACACTAGAATGTTGCGTGCAGTACTCAACATCAACAGGAGTGCACATGTTACAAACGAGAGCCTGTATGAGGGAATACCAAAGGTAAGCGAGAAAATTGCCACCAGAAGAATGAGACTAGCAGGACACTGCCAAAGACACCAGGAGCTTCCAGCCAGCAAATTGGTACTGTGGGAGCCAACACACGGGCACCGGCCGCGAGGACGTCCCACAAAAACATACGTGGACATACTCAAGGAAGACGTAGGGACACAGAACACCAATGAGCTGGCCAGATGTATGGAGAACCGAGATGACTGGAAACAACGATGGAGGGCTCGTCTGAGGACGACCTAGATAGTGCTGTGCCAACCCCGAGTTTCCCGAGTTTGGGCCGTTTTTGAAAAAAAAAAAAAAAAAAAAATTCAATTTTTTTTTTTTCAAAAAATCTTTTGGACCTCCAGAAATGTATTAGGCATGATCGCGATCGCGAAATTGCATGTTTAACCCCCATACCAACCCATTCTTTCAAACATGGCAGCCATTTTTGTTTACATCTGAAGAAAACATAATGGCTGATAAATCATGAATGCCTGAACGGATTTCCAAGCGGATTTTTTTGTTTGAAAGCTGTGAACAGCATCTACACACGTGGTGCATCATCTAGGCATGGGCGTGCACTTTTTACACACTTGCACAATTACATGGAAGTCTATGGTAACCATGGCAACGCGAGACATTGAAGAGAAAAAATCATTGCAACATAAGTGTTAAAGGGCCTACACCATGCTTTTAAAACTATATTTTTTGTATAAATATATGCTCAAAATTGAGTCTTAGACAGGTTTAACCCTCAACAAACACTCTGACCATTCTTTTTGTTTGTTCTAGCTCTACTATAATGAGGCTCTCCAGCTGCAATACCAAAACGGCCTCTGTTTGCTCAGGGGCACATCTAGTGGGGTTTTTCCACCCCTCCCCCCTCCCCTCCTCTTCACTCCTCCCCGGACCCCACGTTGACAACAAATAATGTTAATATTGGGCCAATACAAAAATAGGATAATGTTGCAGCTCTGATTATAGCCTACTGTAGGCCTATGTTGTATGTTATAGGCCTACTGTCAAATGACACAGGGCGACCGTTGCTAGACCAGACATTACTGAAAGTTAATCTACATTAGACAATCAACCCCACCTGTATTGTATTTATGTATAAAAAAAGAGTAAAAAAAAAAAAGAAAAGTTTTTTAAAAAAGAAAAGTTTTTTGAAAAAGAAGTTTTTTGAAAAAAAAAAGTTTTTTGAAAAAAAAAAAGTTTTATTGAAAAAAAAGTTTTTAAAAAAAATTTTTTTTTTGAAAAAAAATTTTTTTTGAAAAAAAAAGTTTTTGAAAAAAAAGTTTTTTGAAAAAACATTTTTTTTTGAATTTTTTTTTATTTTTTTGAAAAAAAAATGTTTTGAAAAAAACTTTTCTTTTTTAAAAAACTTTTCTTTTTTTTTTTACTCTTTTTTTATCAACAGACTGTTATCAACAGACTATCAACAGACTGTTGCCACAGCGGACTGTTATCAACAGACTATCAACAGACTGTTGCCACAGCAACGTACACAAAGGTTTGTGTACACATGTGCGACAGACCAGCAACAACAGACTGTTGCCACAGCAACGTACACAAAGGTTTGTGTACACATCTGGGCGGCGGCTGTACACAAGCTGTGCTATAAAAGGAGGCTGAGAGATCATATAGATTTCTAGGTCAGATGGCCCATGGAGTTTGTGATGTCAAACCTAGCAACCCAATATAAACAAACCTGATGTCAGACCTGAAGTATCCTTTTATACCCATATATGGAGATACAGAGATCTCCATATATGGGCATATTAGAAAGCCCATATATGGGCATATACGGATGACATCAGGGATATCCATATATGGGCATAAAAGGGACAAGGGCTTACAGTTAAGAGATCTCCATCTGACCTAGATTTCTAGGTCAGATGGCCCATGGAGTTTGTGATGTCAAACCTAGCAACCCAATATAAACAAACCTGATGTCAGACCTGAAGTATCCTTTTATACCCATATATGGAGATACAGAGATCTCCATATATGGGCATATTAGAAAGCCCATATATGGGCATATACGGATGACATCAGGGATATCCATATATGGGCATAAAAGGGACAAGGGCTTACAGTTAAGAGATCTCCATATATGGGCATATCAGAAAGCCCATATATGTTCATATACTGATGACATCAGGAATATCCATATATGGGCATAAAAGGGACAAGGACTTACAGTTAAGAGATCTCCATCTATGGGCATAAAGGGACAAGGACTGTTACAGTAGATATAGAGATGTCCATATATGGGCATACATGAACAAGGACTGACAAACACTGAGATCTCCATATAACCTATGGGAATATAAGGGAAGAGGACAATGCGTAGCATTGTGAGCTTGTAGATCTATTTTCTAAATATTGTTGTACATTAAAAACTTGAAATGGGTCGTTCTGCATAGTACTTGGGATTTGTTGATGTAAATGTTCACATAGAGTGTAATAATTGGTAAAACAAACTTTTGGCCTATTTGTGGAGATAAGCGACCAACGGTCGCTTATCTCCCGATTAGGGAGTCTTACTGGTAATCTCCCTTGGAGATAGGGTGAGAAGTTCAGTCACCCGAGAGAGACTTGGAGTAGAACCGCTGCTCCTTCACTTGGAAAGGAGTCAGCTTAGGTGGTTGGGGCATCTAGTACGGATGCCCCCCGAGCGCCTTCTAGGAAGGTCCTCGATGCACGTCCCACTGGGAGGAGACCCCGTGGCAGACCAAAGACTAGATGGAGGGATTATATCTCCAAACTGGCTTGGGAACGCCTCGGTATACTCCCTGAGGGAGTGGAGGAAGTTGCTCAGGATAAGGAAATCTGGAAGTCTCAGTTGGAACTGTTACCCCGTGACCCGATTCCGGATAAGCAGTTGAAGATGGATGGAAAAATGGATGGATGAACAAAAAATAATAGGTCACATTTTCATTCGTACCTACTTCCATAAGGGCCATCAATAATGGAAGCAAGAGGAGGTAGCTGTTTAGACTCATGGATGGTTGTTGTTACACTTATACTTAACACTCTGGAAAATGAGTGCAAGTCTTTTGAATATATTGAATATTTGAACCTGATTCTAGTCTCCTGAATCCTAACAGGTTTCTGAAAAACCTGGTCCATGCTCAAGTTCCCTCAGCCCTATATGTTCCCTCAGCGACGTGGGTGAATGTTAACCTGGTGAAATGCTAACCTGCCGACGCTGGTGAATGCTAACCTTTTCTTTTCTTTTTTTCATATTTTGGAGGCTTGCACAACGGCCGGTAGAGAAGGGCTCATTTTAAACATGAACATGATCTGGAGTAAGATTACGAGATAAATACATTTTGTAAATTTCATAACACTGGCCTCTATAAGGAAACCGGACTTCTCTTCAGTCGCGGCAGCCCCATAGAGTAAGCTACAGTTTAATATAAACCCTTATCAATGTGTCAACATCAAAGAGTTTGACATGTGCACACACCGTGGGCATCCATAATGTTAACATGAACTCAACCCCAGGTGGGATTAGAACTCAGAACCTTCCACATATCGGGCATAGGCACTAACCACTTCACTATGGCAGCCACACATAAATGTCCAGTCATGTTTACGAAAAAAAGTTCCATGTAATGTACTTCACACTGAGTGCCTTTTATTAAACAATGATTTAATAGCAGCGTGCCACAATATTTTAATGATTGTTGCATATTTTGGAGGTTCGGAGTAAAAGTAAGTGTTTCTGGAATTTTCCTGCAATCATTTTTCTTTCAAAATGATATAGCGCCCCCCTTTGGCCAAGTAAGATTGGTTTCAGTGATATTTGGACCAACCCTCTACAGTATTTAATCATGAAAATGTGACTTTGCATGTATGTTTTAGAGGCAGAAGAATAATTTGCATAAAACTGCAATATTCATTGAATTATAAAAAAAAAAGAATGTTTCAATTTAAAAAAAAAATCCGATCTGACAGTTCTTTAGATATTGGTCCAAACTTCACGTAAAAAAAAAAGAAAAAAAAAATACTGTGCACGTTTATCCCAGGATAAAAAAGGGTTTAAGCGTTTTACAAACTGCTTAAAATGGCAGAAAATCAAAGGGCGGAGCTTACTTAACAAAGACACAGATGTCCTCAGCTTGAGTCAAGGCACGCGTGTAAGCAAGTTGCATGTCTTCAAACGAAACGAGGCATGACTTTAAAGTTTGAATTTTCAAACACTTTGTATAGCACCCCCCTTTGGACAATTGGAATAAGATTGCTTTCAGTGATATTTGGACTAACCCTCTACATCTTTGCCAAATACCATAAACGTGTGATTTAGAGGCAGAAGAATAATTTGCATAAACATGCAATATCATTGAATTATTAAAAAATATTTTTTTAAGTTAAATAAAAAATCTGATCGGACAGATCTTTAGATATTGCTCAAGTTCATGTATAAAATGTTCTGTGCACGTGACGCAAAAATCCCAGGAGGAGAGATTTGTACTGTTTTTCATATAATGCAAAATGGTGGGAGATCTAAAGGTCAGAGGTAAAAAAGTTGTACGGCATGAGGAGACGCATATTGTTTTCGCCGTTTGGCATAGTCCTCTACCATACTGCCGAGTTTCGTAAAAAAGCGACTGCATGGTCAAGCCACTAGAGAAAAAGTGACAGAAGAATAATAATGAGAAAGTACAATATCAATGAGTTGCCTTTGCCACTACGTGGCTTGGCCACTAATAAACATGTCTACCGTGGTTGTTTTCAGCCAGCCGGTCCACAGCGTCTAAGATTATCAAGACTGTATCTCCTTGATGAGAAACCTGCAACACACATCCATTAATACAAACATTAATTGATAATAAGGCCACCTCTAGGATTATCAACATATGAGAAACCTGCAACACACAGTGAAGGACATACAGTTGCATTAAAACCCTGCTGCAAATCTGGTTTATTTTCATTTTCAGGTTTGGTGTAGAGGGGAAAAGAGCAGACTAAGTACAGAGTGAAAGGTCAAGTTTATTAAGTATTGACGGTTCAAGTGGTTAAATATCTGATAACACAGATTGACATGAATCCAAAATGCACTGATGATTGTGCTGTCAAACAATGAAACTATGGAATCTTTCATACGGTTGTGTGGGTCCCTGCTTCATCTCTCTCTCGACTAAGGGGTCCTTGGCCTGAAAATGTTGAAGACCCCTGGCCTACTGTACATGGAGATATGCTGTGAGAGCCCAAACATGCTTACTCAGTTATTTGTTATGTGAAAGTCCTATGATGTCTATGACATCTGACATCATACCCTTTTATGCCCATACATGGAGATCCCTCTCCATGTATGGATCCCTCAACCACACAGTTGGACAGTTTTTTTGTAGAAGACTTGTAATTTTTTTGCTGTAAATATGCATCTTCCTCTCCAGTGGCGGACCGTGGGTTCAATACCCGGGCCTTCGCCATGGCTGCTGCGCATATGCACGCACGTGCACATGCCCGCGCACGTGCACGTGCACACGCCCTCGCGTAGCCACGATCTGACACTAGCGAGTTTAAGCTAGATGGTTTTCAATACGGCAACGCCAGGCGGACTACGGCTGCTATGACGTAATCGCCGTAGCGATCAAAATGGTTAAGCAAAGCCTCTGTGGAGACGGGTTCCCACGTAGCGCCTACTCTGTCTGCTGCGTGTACGTGTCGCCATGGGAACCAAAGCGTTCAGTGAAAGGACCTTCTGCCGTAGTAGAGGCGGCCGCGGCGACGGCAGGTTTAACTATCGAGCGCGGATCATTTCCGATTACCGTTGTCATCTGCCTGCTCTGCATACGGAGATTCCGAACCTTTCACGCCGGTTCCGAAAAACCGCATATCGGGTCGGGTCGAGGCCGCTGTCTGTCTGGACCCG
This sequence comes from Nannobrachium achirus, assembly GCF_963921795.1. Classification (NCBI taxonomy): domain Eukaryota; kingdom Metazoa; phylum Chordata; class Actinopteri; order Myctophiformes; family Myctophidae; genus Nannobrachium; species Nannobrachium achirus. Next base: position 4,675 of record NW_027664802.1, on the reverse strand, counting down.
TTTTGACCATCTGTTTGCCTGTGTCCATTCATGCCCATATATGGATATATCTGAATGAGTCAGCAGAAGTGATGTCACAATGAGTCAGCGCTTGTATATCTCATCCAGGTCCAAATATGGGGCTCTCTAGATATGGGTTTCAACATTCAATACGTAACCATGGCAACCTCAGCACCGCCAACCTCAGCTCCGCATACGGAGATTTCCGAACCTTTTGCGCCGGTTCCGGAAAACCGTGCATTGGGTCGGGTCGAGGCCAGGCACTGCAATCCGCGCCACGGCGGGGAACACGCGTGCCGAATCCGAAGCCGGTGAGATGAACAGTTCTCGAGATACGCGGATTACATACTCACAGAGATTTCTCGCATTTATTGTAAGACGACTAGAAGTTCGGCCGCCCGAGTGTCTAGTCGGGGACCAGACTACTCCGGAACGATGGAAATAGGGAATGAATGCCCCACCCTTTAATGCAAACCCCATTATACCTGTTGTCATAGGACCCGTTTTGACCATCTGTTTGCCTGTGTCCATTTATGCCCATGTATGGAAATATCTGTATCTATCTGTCTGCGTTTGTGCCCATATATCGCAATATCTGTATCGGAATGCCCTGATGTCAGACATCTGCTCTGCATACGTAGAGTCCGAACCTCTCGCTCCGGATCCAGAAAACCGCGTATCGGGTCGGCTCGAGGCCGGGCACTTTATGGAGATATCTGTCTCTGTCTGCTGTGTGACATCAGAACACGTCATACTGATGTCAGCAGCTAGATGTGTGACATCAGAACACATCATACTGATGATATTCTATAAGTAACCATGGCAACCTCAGCTCCGCCAACCTCAGCTCTGCATACGGAGATTCCGAACCTTTCGCACCGGTTCGGGAAAACCGCACATCGGGTCGGGTCGAGGCCGGGCACTGCACTCCACGCCACGGCGGGAAACGCACGTGCCGAATCCGAAGCTGGTGGAACGAACGGTTATCGAGATATGTGGATTACATACTCACAGAGATTTCTCACATTTATTGTAAGATGTTAATCTTTTATTGGAAATCAATAAAAAAAAAAACAAATAAATCATGCAGCAGATGGGTATAAGGATCTGCTAAATGTACTTAGTAATATGAGTACTGTGTCCACCTTTATGCTTTAATATAAAGGTTCTCTAAAATATATGTTTTATTTTGTTACATCAACAGGGATGGGCCTAAATTGAGCAGGGGATATTGTAGCCAATGTTTGACCATTTGTAAAGTATAGTTTGTTGACTACTTTTGACACAATGAAGATGGTATTACAAAAATAATTAAAAGTCATTAAATTGTCACTTTAGAAATGGGCAGTTACTGTATAAACTTATACTGTATGTTGGTTTGTTTACTGTTGATTGAGAAAACAATGTTGCACATGAAGCTAAAAATCTAGGGATCTCCCAAAAAGATTGTTGAGATAATAGTAATGTTGAGAATTACTGGTATGCTCAAATAAATAAAAATGCTATTAATTGTGATTGAAATAATTAATCGGGATTAACATAACAGTGAGTTACTTGCGAATAAAGAGTTACCTCGAACAACCCTATAGGGTGTGCCAAATGTAGTTCTAAGAGCGGCCATTTCTTGGGTAAACACAGCCTTACACAGGTGTTCTGATTGGAGTAAAGCATTAGTTCTATGCAATCAAACAATTGAAACACCTGTGTTTTGATCCAAGAAATGGCCACTAAGGACTACAATGACGTAGCCGCTGGCACACACTATTCCCCCATTTAAGAAATTGCCCAGATTTGAATATCAATTTACCAGACCTACTGTAAATAGTTCAAGACAACTAATATTACAAGTGGTTTCTCTAAACACTGTGTCCACAGTGATGCATAGTCAGGAACCGTAGCTTCTGAACCAATGAAATTATAGGAGAAAGCGTCACACTTTTGTCTGCTGAAGCCTGGGACTGGGAGTCATTGAACCGTCCAACAGGACAAGACAATAATCCCAAGCATTCCTCAAAGTCCACCAAGGCTTGGTGGTTTCAGAGGAAGTCATGGAAGATTCTAGACTGCCTGTCAGAGTCTGACAAGAGCCCTATAGAAACATTTTGGAGGGGTTTGAAGCTGGCGGTTGCAGAACGCAAAGCCAAGAGTATTAGTGAACTGGAGGTTGTTGCACATGAGGAATGGGCTAAAATGCCACAGGAATGCTGGCCAGAAGCTGTGGTTCCAGGTCTTTGCAGCAGAGATGTAAAAGTGTCTTTGATCTCGAGTCAATTCCGAGTCACGAGTCTTAGATCTCGAGTCGAGTCGAGTCTGGAGTGTTTGGGGGGTAGAGACTCGGGTCGTCGAGTCTTTAACTTCGAGTCACGAGTCCACGAGTCGAGTCACGAGTCACATATATATATATATATATATATATATATATATTTATAATGTAGCCTCCGGTTCAAACAGTTATAAGGCGCATCACGAATCACCCGGTAGAACTACTCGCACTGTCACACAGATACAGCAGCAGCCATGGCAGTCTAAAATAAGACACATGAATGTATGTACTCACAGTCACGCTACGGAGGCTGTTAAAAGTTCCACGATTAATAATAATGGATCCATTTCCCCCAGGAAACATCTCTGAAGTAGCTCTCCTGCCTCTACAGTCTCCATCCTCGGTTGAAAGTTCCTTGGAAGCAACGCAGTTATGTCCAATAGTAGCAGGGTCCCCGTCCCGAATCCCGATCATCATCCGACGACTTTCTTTGTTAATAAAATAATCCCAAAGCCAGCCACACTTAGTTGCCAGTTGCTTGACACTTTTGAATGCAGTACGAAAGGACCTCAATGACAATGTAAACAAGCCATTGTGCTTTCTTGTGTTCAAATCCTTTAGTAGACCTTTGTAGCTTTCTGTACTAACCTTTTCCTAAGAGAGCTTGAGCTATACAGTATTCAGATGTTGTTTTTAATATGAATTGCGAAGCAATCATAATTAATCTATTTGAAGCAGCCGCCTGCCGGACAGTAAAAGCAACATAACACTTTACGGCAGTTACCGTAAAACGTATCGATACGGGTTACCATAGCGACGTGTGGGAATAGGCTACATTTTACATCACTGTTACACGTTTGTTACTGGCGTGGCGACCGGCGTATATTAATTAAATTATGTACTGGTTGTTTCATTCATGATCACTCTTTTACTGTATTAATATAAACAGACAGTATTTGATACAGCATAATTTTCAAAAGCAATTCAGTGACAACCTATGAACTAATAGACTACTGCAGGTTTATTGTTCAGCCCATTATATAATTAAAAATCTAAACTAGATGGCTTATATTGTTTAGCCTATAGACTCCCAAAAAATGAGAGTTGCAAGCTATTAATCCACCGTGTCATGGCGCGTCGGCGTCTAGATATAGATTGGAAAGACGCACTATATACGCGCGAGCGCAACAGATAAAAAAAAAACAATTTAATAATCATCTAGCAGTGTAACAGTAGGGCTACTGGGCATGGTAACCTCACGTTAATGCTTTAAACAATAAGTTACGAGGGGTTAATGAGCTCAGCTGCTATAATAGCTGCAGCAGTGCAGCTGGTGGAACATTATTAACTCTCCTACTGCCAGATCATTTATTTATTTATTGGGTCTGGTGCCATCAAAAAGCGGCTTACCTTTGCGACGTTATAGTAGATAGACAGACAGACATTTATTTATTTATTTTTATTTTTTTGGGTTGTGCAATAGTGCACTTTGGTCTGCCAGGCAGCAGAGGGCGGCGTCATGCAAGAATGAATGTGAATTTGCCTGTTATGTGTTGAAGAAGAAGAAGACCAGTCACTGGCCACAGAGCCTTACAGCCAGAGGAAATCAACAAGGAAGTGAATTGTTCTCCGTTGATCTAACGCATAATGGATTTTTTACACCATCACCGCGGAAAATGTGTTTACAGTAGACGGCCGCGCGACCCCTCATCAGCTTACAGTCATCAGACGAACGAACCGAACGAGCGCCGTATTGGCGGAGAGGTCTTGCGAAATCGGGCGAACGTGAACGTTCAAAGCGTTGGGAGAGTTAAGAGAGGAGGATGCGCTGCTGGAGAGAAACCCAACATTAGATAAGCAGGTTCTCACAGATAATCCTATCATTTTATCAAATTATTAAACAAATGCCAAGTTAGCTGAAGTAAAATAGCTGATGATGAGCTAAACATGTGTGTTTTATTTCGCCGTTTTAATATCTAAATCTGGGAACAGGTTTCCATTTCGACCCCCCCCCCCACTTCGAAACCCCCCCACTTCCCCCCCCTCCCACTTCGACCCCCCCCCATTCCGACCTCGCCTCACCCCCCCACTTCGACCCCCTCCCACTTCGACCCCCCCCATTTCGACCGCGCCCCACCCCCCCACTTCGACCCCCCCCCCCGTTTCGACCGCCCCCCCCAGTCCGACCTGGGGTGTGCAAGCGACCTCCACGGATCCCGCAGTCTCTCTCATTCTCTCTCTCCATCTCCATCTCTCTCTCCCTCTTCTCTTTCTCCATCTCCCTCCCTCTCTCTCTCTCTCTCTCTCTCTCTCTCTCTCTCTCTCTTTATTATTGCTATTATTATAATTATTATTATAATTGTTATTATGGCGCAGGTTTTGTCCGTGCCTGGTGCGTAATAGGCTACTAAT